>NC_133538.1:229962406-230072406 GCF_048544455.1 Silene latifolia | reverse complement strand
CCCTTCACCATAATCCCTTCCTTTGGAGCCTTGGATGATGCTTATGCCATGGGGGGTAGATTGCGTGAGTCGGGTAGCGTTCTTGACGCCGGATAGCTATGCGTAGGTATGTCATCATCATCATCATTGTCGTTGACATTTTCAGTTTGGGTTGTAGTAGTGATAATGGATTATTGTACTGTCTGTATAGGTGTATTGCTTGCTTGGTTGATGTCATGTGGTTGAACGTGGAATCACTGCGGTTGGCTAAAGGTAGGTTCGCCTACTCAGTTTCTGTCGGTTTTCTAGTGTGTCGTTTACTGTGTTGTGTGTGGCGTCGGTATGATTGGATGGATGGTGATATTGGTTGCTGGTGTTTGTGACAGTTGTTGGTTTATATTGTTGATTGTTGTTGTATAACTGTCTGTTATATTCGGGGCGCGTCCCTGGCTGAGTGGAGTCAGTTGCGGGAGTGGCTTCACGCCCTAGTTTTGCCCTCCGTGGAACCCGCCACGGGAGGAGATGTGCACATTAATGGGACAGGGTTATCGCTCGGTATGATGAACGGGGATTTGGTGGGTACGGCTGCGGTCCCCCACTGGTAGGGCTGGTCCAGTGGACAGTCGGTGACGGTGATTGACTGGAAGTGTGGTGTATGTGTGTGTCGTGTACTTGTGTAGTGTCTGTGGTTGTTGGCGTGTTACCTCAGTTACTGACCTTGTGTGGTTTGTCTTTGTTTGTTCTATTGTGTCTGTCGTGATCCCCTATGGTGAGCAGTTGGTCTTACAGGTGATGTCTTGGAGGTTAGCTGGAGTCTTGACAGGGCTGGGTCTTTCACAAGTTATGTTAAGGATAGTTCACATATGGATGACGAGTTATATCTTTTGTATTAGTAGTTTTGGTTAAATCACTGGTAATAACTTATAAATGTTCTTTTATCGAGTGTTGATGATTGCTTTCCTCGGGCAACCGAGATGGTAACACCTTTATATGCTAGGGAAGGTCTTGTTAAGGCTCCTTGGTATACGGGGGTGTTACAAAGTGGTATCAGAGCGACGATTTTGGAACCTGTAACAAATGAACGTAATGAATGTAGTGAGTCTAATAAAATGAACCTGGTTTATGTATATTGGGAGACCCAGCTGATGCTAGATTTTGGGTGAGTAGGCGCCCTCATTTCAAAATCATGGCCCCATTATGGTTAAGCCAGTCACTGGTCAAGGGAGTAGGGAGTCGGGAATTATGTGCCTTATATAGTCTATGGTTACGATAGAAAAGTGTGTGATAAAGTTATGTTAATTCTAGCATCTGTGTGGTGAGAACTGTCAAATCTTGTGGTTGAATAGAGATGGTGAATCGTTTGCAATATGCGCTAGTGTGTGTGACATGTGATGATAGTAGTGTTTGTTCTAAAAGATGGTATTAGTAATTGATATAGAAGCTTGTGAGTCTTGCATGTGGTAGTAATGGTGATGTTTAGTAAGCTGTAAAATTGTTGTGATGGTCATCAAGATAGTAGTGGAGTATATGTAGTAGATGAGTGATTGAATGTTTCCGTGTGTAGTGTGATTCAGTTGAGTAACCAAACTAGTGTGTGATAATTGTTAGATGTATGGTTAAACCAATATGATTAGAAGTTAATTGTTGAAGTCACGATTGTATGCTTGTGAGTAGACGAGAAATGTGAAGAGTGTGCATGAGAAGATTGAAAGTTTGGTCACTTGGTTTTGTAATTATGAATGATAGGTGAATGCCTAGAGTGATGTGATTAATAGTTATAATATCAAAGTTACAAATGCATGCTTAGGAATCATCTTGTTGAGGTCCCGATGGTGTGGTTAGAGGTAAAGAAAACATGTTAGAGGTATTTGTGTTGAAGTTAAAAGGTAGTCCATTAGTTGCAAAATAATTGTTATATTATGAGGATAACGAGTTGAATGAGGTAATGTATTTGTTAGATTGATGCGTTGTATTTGTGTAGTACTAATACGGTGTGTGAATATAGTAACCAGTGTCGATATCCGAATTCACTTTTGGAATCGAAACGTTTTGCTATTTTGCAGGATTCTTTAGTTAATCTTATAAATATTTTCGACCTTGTATCTAGCCTTACTTGGCCGAGTATAACTTCCTACTAGACCGAGTAGACCTCATTCGATCTAGTTAGGAAGCTATAACGTCGAGAAAGTTGTTATTTCCTACGAAAACTCGACCGAGTAGCTCCAACTCGATCGAGTGGAGGCCACTTGATCGAGTAACGTACTTACTAGATCGAGTAAGTGCTACAGTACCCGGGGAATTGTGGGTTCATAAACCCTTTTCTTTTGTTCATTCTTCTTATTCTTTCCTCTATTTTGCAAACCCTAACCTCTAATGTCTCTCAAAACTCTTTGATTTTGTTGATTGTGGTGCTTGAACTTGGTGATTTCTTTGCCTAAATTCGTTCTTTCTACGTGCTAATCGATCAAGGTTAGAATGTTCACGCTATTTTGATGTTTTAATTAATTAGAAGCATGTAGGATGTTGGTGATTGCTGAAAAATCGATTTATATGTGTTAATTCTTGTCTCTAATTGTTGCAATATGATCTAGATGCTTTCCTTTAATGATTATTGTTGTTGCCTATGCAAAAATCAAATTAAATTAGATTTTAATATGACCCGAAAATTCTAGGGTTTGAGATTTTAAATTGATTTTTGGTTGTCTTTTGGGTGTAAAAGGGGGAAAATTGAGTAATCTATGTCATACATATCATGTTTAGGGTTGATTTTTGTGATTTTCACTCAAAAAATTGACTTAAAACTCCATCTTAAAAGTGCCCCATATTGAAATTCGTCTCATGTTGTTGTGAAATTGGTTTGTATATGAAGATGTTTTGAAAGTTTGAGTTCTAAAAGTAGTAGTAGTAATGTTAATTCAAGCTCAATATGTCAAAATTTTTACAGCTGTAGAGATCGTCTAAAGAATAGAATTGAGAATTTTACTTATAATTTTGGATTGTTGGTGATAGTGTGTACTTAGTTGCCCTTTTCTATGAACATACATGAATGTTTAACATGTTTTTCAAGTATATATGTGGATGTATGTTTAAGTCATGTGTTGAAAACAGATGCCGAGACCAACCGTGGGAATCAGACAAAGAAAGAGAGGGAGGGCTTCTGAGCCCGAAGTGGGAAAGGGAAGTGGCGCTGTAGTCCCGGCCGTGCCGGAATACCTGTCTGTAGTCTTTGTGGATTTCGCACAAAGGAAGAGGTTTGTGGCTTTGCAGGGCCGTAAGATGAGACCCACCCGCTGTACAGATACGACCCTTCTGACTGACTTGGGGATTGAGACCGACGTTAGGCATATTTTTGAGACCTTGGGGATGACAGGGTTGTATCACCTCCGTAAGCACTCCTATGCCTTTTTCACTCTTGAGTTCATGAGCTCGTTTAAATACGAGGCGGTTGAACAAACTGTGGAGTTCCACCTCATGAACACCATGTGGGAAATAATCTGTATACTTCCCTTATTGTTAAGGATTATAACGAATTTTATGAAGATGATCACTAGTCATAAAATAAAATTACATAAAAAAGTATATATAGGATTTAGAAATAACCTTCGGTCCTAGCAAAAACGGCCTAAGAACAATATCAAAGTTGATATTCGCCTATTAGTTGCACCCATGACGATATGAGATATGCCCTTTGATTATGCTAGAATCGATCCAAATTTTTTGTAAAAATTTAGGTTGTTTTGTGTTTTATCAGAGGAGAGGAGAGATTCGGTTAAAAGAGAATTAGGGTAGAGGAAAAATGATCTCCCTTTTGCCTCATATTGAAGCCAGAAAATGGGAGTGAATAAGGGAGATATTATTTTCCCTAATTCGGCCCATATCACCGAAATAAGGAGTGTGATCTCCTTATTTTCGGTTATTCCAAAAATGTATAAAATGTGTTAAATTGTCATCTAGTGAGGATCGAACCCATGACCTCTTGGTTTGTGTACCCTCACTATTACCACTATGACACATTCATCTTGTTGATATTAAATATAACCGATTACATTTAATTACGAATTAACAGATTAATTTGTCCAAGCTAACATTACATACATTTAATTAAATATAACTTATTATATTCAATTTACGAATTGACAGTTAATTCGTCTCAACTAATATTATTTAATCTTCATTAAATAATTATCTCATCAACACATTGACTAACTGTTTAGTCATATTAGGCTTCAGTGTGATTATATATCTATAACCACATCTCTCAAACACATCCTATAGGTGTGACCTTTAGGGACCAGTTGATCACCGCCATCTGTATGATAATAATGTCAAACTTTCTAGCAAGCCAACCGTTATTAGGTAATCGTTAATCAACTGATTAAAATACGAAGTATACCCTTGTGAACCTGTAAGAGATTTACAAATGTTATCACACTAATTTGTGGAGGACACAAGCTCCAACAAACTCCCACTTGTCCTCACAAGTGTATGTGCGATAACCGATTCTCATATCCTAAAATTTCTCCCACTCAATGTAAAACAATTTGCAAATCCGTATTCAGAAAGGTCGTATTTTACAAGCGATCAATATCAAGAGTGGTTTCCCCGACTAGAGAGTAACTTAACTGATAAACGAATCAACATTCGAGCATGGCCACGCATTTCAGTTACAACTCCTCGAGTGGCCCTGAGAAATAACTATACCTGATAAGGGTTTGATATTTTCCTCAACTCGAATCCTGCAGATGTAAGAACAGTATGAAATGACCTAAAAAAAATCTACTTAGCCTCCAGTTGCGGCAGACCGTGAGAAAGAAACCAAAGTCATCCAAAAACTGCCTTAATCTCAAGAGACAGTCGATAGTCAAAAGAATCGACTCTAGGAGCACAATGGATGTCCTGTCCACGACCTGGCACCGAATGTTTTTAAACATTTAGGACTCCATTACATTGTCACAAAAAGTTATCCTACAAGGTATCGTTATAATCTCGCATCTGTGATCGATCAGTCAACCGTTTGACTTATGGCTCGTTGAACCCACCATCAATCACTGCACAATATAATAGCCGGAGTTATCAGCTCACATTGGCGATTACGGACGAAAACAAATATAATGTAATTCAGTTCACTTTGTGGCGTTCAAGTTGTCGGTACAATCCACATGAAAAACAAAATATTATAATAAAACGATGAAGTTATAAATAGTATATGAAAAAGATAATGTATCAAATCCATAATCAAGTACTACAACTCAGGAACACGTTTAATTCCCATGGAAATAACGTGCCCTACATGCTTATCATAATTCAACGGTTTAGTGAGCGGATCCGCGATGTTATCATCCGTCGCAATCTTGTCTATCACTATCTCCTCTTGCTCCACGTAATCACGGATCAGGTGAGCTTTCCGATGTACATGTCTAGATTTGTTGCTAGACTTTGGCTCCTTAGCCTGGAAGATGGCACCTCTATTGTCATAATAGATGGTGATCGGGTCATTCGAACTAGGAACTACCGAAAGTCCTTGTAAGAATTGACGCATCCATATCGCTTCCTTTCTGCCTCCGAAGCGGCATAGTACTCGGATTCAGTAGTAGAATCTGCTACAACACTATGTTTGGAACTCTTCCAGCTGACCGCAACACCATTAAGAGTGAAGACGAACCCGGACTGAGATTTTGAGTCATCTCAATCCGTTTGGAAGCTAGCATCTGCGTAACCGATTGCACATAGCTTAGTATCGCCTCCATAAGTCAATACCCAATCCTTAGTCCTCCATAGGTACTTGAGGATGTTTTTGTGGGGTAATATCCGTATAAAACCCTTAAATTATAGGACTATAACGTAAATTTAATATGCAATTTATTGTCATAAACGAAAACAACAAAGAAACGATAAAGCATAAGAAATAACCTCGGGTCCTTTGAGATGCGGCCTAAGAACAGAAATCAAAGTAGATTTCCTCCTAATCGATACACCCAAGACCGTCTGAGACTATGCCCTTGTGTTAGAAATGTATTCTCTAATTGCCTTGCAATATTGAGAGAATTGTTGTGTGAGTTTTCCTTAGATGTGAGATCTAGGTTTTTTGAGAGAAAAATACTCTTCAAAACCCTAATTTTGTTTTCAAAATGAATTAGGTTACAAAAGGAGAGAAGGCTCTCCTTTTGTTGCTCGGCCAACCGTGAGCTCTCATGGGGAAGTGGGCTTCCACTTCCTCTTAATTTTAACTCGTGGTCCGGCTCGAAAAATGCTAAATGTATATGACACGCTTTTATTATAAATCGTCATCGGTTATCGGTTATTAAAACATCAACTAATAACACGGATTAGTTGAAATATTAATACATGTCCGACAAAGACGATATTGTATAATTAATTCAATATACATCAATTTAAATATAATCGTTTATATTTAATTTACGAATTAACTGTTTAATTCGTTTTAGCCATTATTATTTAATCTGGATTAAATAATTATCTCAACATCGCGTTTGACTAATTATTAGTCAATGACTCCGACTAACTGCTTAGTCAACTTTGGCATCAACATGACTGTATTTTCATACCGTCACATCTCTCAAACGTATCCTATAGGTGTGACTTTTGGGACCAGTTGATCACCGCCATCTGTATGACAATAACTTCAAACTTATCTAGCAAGCCAACCGTTATTGATAAACGTGGACCAACTGATTATAATACAAAAGTATACCCTTTGATCCTTTTAGAGATTTATAAGTCCTTGCACTAACTGTAAAGGACACCAGCCCCAACAGTTTTTAACAGCTATCCAGTGTGTTTCACCTGGAGTCTTTTGGTCTGGACGTGTGCATATCATGGCATATATGATCGATCCTATTGCAGATGCATAAGGAACACGACTCATGCGCTCAATCCCTTCAGGCGTCGTGGGTGACTGAGACTTGCTCAACTGCATCCCAGTCGTCATTGGAAGGTTCCCCTTCTTGGAGTTGGTCATGTTGAACTTTTCAAGAATCTTATTCAAATAAGACTCCTGACTAAGTGATAATGTCCGTCATGATCTATCTCGGTAGATACAGATTCCCAAAATGCGCTGTGCCTCACCCAGATCTTTCATCTGGAAATGGTTCTTCAACCATTCTTTAACCAAAGATAGGAGAGGAATGTCATTCCCAATCAAGAGTATGTCATCGACATACAATATCAAGAATACAATCTTGCTCCCACTCGACTTGATATATAAGCATGGTTCTTCGACCGATCGAGTGAAACCATACTCTTTTATCACCTGGTCGAAACGATGATTCCAACTCCGAGAAACTTGCTTAAGTCCATAAATGGAACGCTTAAGCTTGCATACTTTCTTAGGATGTTCAGGATCTATGAAACCTTCGAGTTGCACCATGTACAACTCTTCCTTCAAATAACCATTTAAGAAGGCGGTTTTCACATCCATTTGCCAAATTTCATAATCATGAAATGCGGCAATCGATAAGATTATCCGAATAGAACGTAGCATGACTACAGGTGCAAAAAACTCATCATAATGCAATCCGTGCACTTGAGTGAAACCTTTTGCCACAAGTCGTGCCTTATAGGTATCTGGTTGCGCGTCTACAGAACGCTTTATTTTGTAAAGCCATTTACACAGTAGAGGTTTTACCTTATTAGGTAAATCAACTAGATCCCATACGTCATTCTCATACATGGAGTCCATCTCGGATTGCATGGCTTCGAGCCATAGCTTTGAGTCGGAACAGGTCATGGCACCTTTATAGGTAGCGGGTTCATTACTCTCTAGGAGTAAAACGTCATTCTCCTCGACCATACCAATGTATCTGTCCGTTGGATGAGAGACTCTACCCGACCTTCTAGGTTCCTCAGGAATATTAACCGTATCATCAGTTGGAGGAATAGCTTCCTCCATCCGTTCCTCGGTTGTTGGTTCTGGAATCTCCGACAGCTCGAAGGTTCTATTACTCGTCTTGTTCTCGAGAAATTCTTTCTTTAAGTACTGACCAAATGTTCCTTTTGGATAACCTATAAAGTATGTCTTGACCGATCGCGGGCCGAGCTTATCCTCGTGTCTCCGCTTGACATAAGCCTTGCAGCCCCAAACCCGAATAAAGGACAAGTTAGGGACTATTCCCTTCCACATTTCATATGAAGTCTTGTCGACAGCTTTAGACGGACTTCGGTTAAGTATAAGAGCAGCTGACAAAAGAGCAAAACCCCATAATGAATCAGGCACTACCGTATGACTCATCATGGATCGAACCATATCAAGTAAGGTTTGATTTCTCCGTTCGGACACACCATTCAATTGAGGTGTTCCAGGTGGAGTTAACTGTAGAACGATTCCATGGTCTTTAAGGTGTTGATCAAACTCATTTGAAAGATATTCGCCACCCCGATCTTAACGAATTGCTTTAACCTTTCTACCCAGTTGGTTATGTACCCTGTTCTTGTATTCCTAGAATTTCTCAAAGGACTCACTTTTATGCTTCATTAAGTAGACATATCCGTATCTACTTCAATCGTCCGTGAAAGTGATAAAATATCTATAGCCATCTCTAGCGGTAATTGACATAGGTCCACAAACATCAGTATGTATGAGTCCTAATAGGTCACTAGCGCGCATTCCTACACCTTTGAAGGAAATTCGAGTCATCTTGCCAATGAGACATGATTCACACATGCCATATGTAGAAAAATCGAATGCGGGAATAGTCCCATTATCGAAGAGTTTCTTCACGCGTTTCTCATTTATGTGTCCCATTCGACAATGCCATAGATAGGTTTGATCTTTGTCACCAACCTTTATTTTCTTATTATTCACGTGTAATACTTCCGTGGTTTGGTCTAAGATGTAAATTCCATTCATGGAAACTGTTTTGCCATAAATCATTTCATTGAAAGAGAAAATACAGCTATTATCCTTTATTGAAAATGCAAAACCGTCTTTAGCAAGTACGGAAACAGAAATAATGTTCTTAGACAAACTGGGTACATAGTAACAGTTATATAAAAATAACTCAAAACCACTAGGGAGTTGGATTACATATGTTCCCTTCGAGACAGCAGCAACTCGTGCTCCATTCCCGATTCGCAGGTCCACATCACCTTTTTCGAGAGGTATGATATTCTTTAGGCCCTGCAAATGATTACACAGATGAGAACCATAACCAGTATCAAGTACCCAAGTTCCGAAACTTGCATGGTTAATCTCAATCATATGAATATAAGATGACATACCAACATGAAAGACGCGGCCTGCTTTGATGTCCTCATGGTAGACGACGGGATAGTTCCTCCTCCAATGTCCAGTCTTGTGACACTGGTGGCACTTTATGTCACCGCCCTTGCTCTTTGCCTTGCCCTGTGAGCCACAAGTCTCACCAGGCGCACTCTTACCATTTCCTAGCTTCTTAAACTTTGGCTTACCTACAACTAGGTCGCCATGAGCCTTGCCCTTACTTTTACCCTTGTTTGAAATCATGAGAACATCCTGCTTCATGCTCCCACTCAATTTCATATCCTTCTCGGTCTGTACGAGTAGGAAGTGTAGCTCATGAGGACTCTGTTTCAAGTCATTCATGTAGTAGTTCACCCTGAAAAGGGCAAAACCATCATGAAGAGAATGAAGCATTCGGTCAATGACAATGCTCTCACTGATTATGCAATCAAGAGCCTCCAGCTTCTCGACATTCTCAATCATGTGAATAATGTGTGGGCTAACCGGTTGGCCCTTCTGGAGTTTCGCATCAAAGAAGCGACATGTATGCTCATATGTAACGATTCTCGGTGCTTTTGAGAACTCGTTAGTGAGCGTGGTGAAAATCTTATTCGCATCTTGGGCAATGAAGCGTCTCTGCAAATTGGTTTCCATTGCAAAGATGAGTACGTTCTTTATCGCACCCGCTTCCATAACGAAGTCACTATAAGCGAGTGACTCGTTGACTCCTGTACTGGGGCCTAGGTTGACCGGTATTGGCTCAGTTAAGTACTTGAGCTTACCGTCAGCAATGGCAGCATTCCGTAGTGCCGCCTCCCAGTCCGCAAAGTTGGACCCATCATTCTTCAGTCTCGTGGACTGATTCATGTGGTCCATGAAAGCTTTCAGCCAGGACTCGCATCCAAGTGTGGCACTAGGCATTGGGATTGCGTTATTTCCAGCCATTTTGTTGTAACAGTATTATAAAAATATACGTGTTCTACACTACGAGAAGAAGAATAAAAATAATAAGCATGTGCATCGTTTATATTTTTAAGTCTAATGAACTACTGTCATAACGCGAAGACTCAAAACATTTATATAATTGACCTCCCTCAAGAATTATATAAATGATCCCAAGACTCAATTCTCTGTAAATTGATAAGCTAACCTTTTAGCTAATTCTACCGTTAGAATTCTTGGTCGATAAATTTCTGTAAATTCTATCTTTAGTCCATCATAATCACGAGAAACTCTTCGGACTATGATGTTGAGGTAAACTAAGTCACCACAACTGCTTACCCAACGTAGAAGGGGTCATATTATGCCTACCGACGAAGAAGGGATTCATAGCTGTTTGCCCTTATAAAGACTAATCTCAATTTCCGTTTTAGAGGTAGATCCCATCAACTTTATTTTAATTCATTTTAAGTGAACTAATATCTAGCATGCGAGAATGAATAAACTAAGGTGATGGCTTAATAAGACTATGACATCTGTATGTCCATGAAAACTAACATACAACCTATATGAGTCAATTTTCATGCATTTTAGTAGTAGGTGGTTTGGTTTTAGGCGGAATATGATGCATAAACTAACATGTGAATGAAAACAATATGAATGAAAACATAAAACAATAAAAGTCCTAGCGTGGCCTATCCTTTCAAAATAAACATTAAATACAAGTTTGGAATCCATCCTTCGACCCGAGAAGCTTGTCTTGATGTTCCATCTTGATCTATGTAGCGGTAGTGAGCTCCAATCTCCATCTTTAGTCTTCTTCGAAAAATTACAATAAATAAAAATTTACATAATAAACCTATTTATTACATTCTAATTTTAAAACCCAAAAACTAAAGAAAAGTAAAGGAGATTCGAGATCTCATAATTACATAAAAAATAATGTTTCCTTCATTACAAAAACATAATTTAACTAAGGCCACACTAAGTATTACAATTTACAACCGATTGCAAAAATAAATACGTAAATAAAATTCATTCATTGATTCATTCAACAAAATTAAAATGCATCAACTAAAATAAATAAATTAAACATACATGACATAATTCCTTAATTATGTTGATTAATTTATCCAAACCACCTATTTAAATCAAATTAAGTGACAATTCCTCAATTAATCACATTAATTTCAATCTTAATTCATATTAAACTTGTAATATGAATTCAATCCGTCAAAATTTTAAACTACTTTAAAATAATATGGTATCTTTAAATTGTGAACCGTTTCACAATAACTAATTGGCCCAATTTGTTTTTTTTTTTCAATTCGGCAATTTGGCAAAAAAACAAAAAAAACTTTCCAATTTTTTTTTCTTTTGGCATATCAGAAAAAAAACAAAAAAAAAAACAGAAATTTTTTTTATTCTTTTCTCACGGCAAACCCTAAAATTAAGCCGTCAATTTTTTTCTTTTGCGGCAAAAAGCCCTAAATCAATGATTCGATGAAGAAAAATGTTTACAGTTGCTATTATAACATGATTTAGCAAATGAATTAACAAACATGATTAATCGTATGTGCTAAAACTATATAGAAAAAACAAATTCTTATATCATTGACATGACGATTCTATTTGCATTTTAACTTAATCTGCATTAAATCAAAATATACCAATTTTTCATATGATAATTTTAACTGATTAAAAACAATGATATGAAAAATGAAATTGGAAATAAATCATCAAACAAAAGGAAAAAAAACGAAAAAACAGACCGAAAAAAAATACATCTCTCGGCAAAAAAAATTTCAGCCGAAATTCTCCTTTTTTTTTACGAAATTCCATTTGTTGTTTACATACAATTTTATGAAAATCATCAAAATAAAAATCGTGGCCTACGCTCTGATACCATTTGTGGGATTTATCTGTATGCATCCCTTTATATACAAGGATTATAACGAATTTTATGAAGATGATCACTAGTCATAAAATAAAATTACATAAACAAAAGTATATAGGATTTAGAAATAACCTTCGGTCCTAGCAAAAACGGCCTAAGAACAATATCAAAGTTGATATTCGACTATTAGTTGCACCCAAGACGATATGAGATATGCCCTTTGATTATGCTAGAATCGATCCAAATTTTTTGTAAAAATTTTGGTTGTTTTGTGTTTTATCTAATGAGAGGAGAGATTAGGTTAAAAGAGAATTAGGGTAGAGGAAAAATGATCTCCCTTTTGCCTCTTATTGAAACCGAAAAATGGGAGTGAATAAGGGAGATATTATCTTCCCTAATTCGGCCCATATCACCGAAATAAGGAGTGTGATCTCCTTATTTTTGGTTATTCCAAAAATGTATAAAATGTGTTAAATTGTCATCTAGTGAGGATGGAACCCATGACCTCTTGGTTTGTTTACCCTCACTATTACCACTATGACACATTCATCTTGTTGATATTAAATATAACCGATTACATTTAATTACGAATTAACAGATTAATTCGTCCAAGCTAACATTACATACATTTAATTAAATATAACTTATTATATTCAATTTACGAATTGACAGTTAATTCGTCTCAACTAATACTATTTAATCTTCATTAAATAATTGTCTCATCAACACATTGACTAACTCTTTAGTCATATTAGGCATCAATGTGATTATATTTCTATAACCACATCTCTCAAACACATCCTATAGGTGTGACCTTTAGGGACCAGTTGATCACCACCATCTGTATGATAATAACGTCAAACTTTCTAGCAAGCCAACCGTTATTAGGTAATCGTTAATCAACTGATTAAAATACGAAGTATACCCTTGTGAACCTGTAAGAGATTTACAAATGTTATCACACTAATTTGTGGAGGACACAAGCTCCAACACACCAGCTTTGTCTTGACCATGAACTTGTTTGCTTCTCACCTTGGCCTTGCTAAACCCGCCAAGGGAGCTCTTCGGGACATACCATCGGAGTGTGGAGTTAGTAGTCTTATGCCTGGTCTTACTGGGAAACCAGCTCCTACTTCAAGTATCATGTTGATTAATGATGTTCAACATGTCACTTTGAAGATTTTCCTTCGTGCTTTGACATGTCTTCTTTACGAGAGAAAAGATGTAAGTAAGTTGAACTCACATGAGTTGATGTTGTTGATGTCGTACCTTAACCCCGAGCGGTCTCAGAGAGTGAGCTTTAGTGCCCTTGCCATGGTGTGTGCCAGTCTAGCTTTGATGGCCTCGTCTGACACTAGATTCCTGAGTTGTGGTGCCATTGCCACATGTTTAGTAGAGAGGTTGACATCCTTCGAAACTTCCTTGCCCTATACTCCCTTGACCACCACAGTACCTACCTTAGACCGTCAGTACTTTCTCGACCAGAAATGGTTGAGAACTTTAGTAGATGGGAGTTTAGCATGGAGGGTGGGGGGTATGAGTTGGATGCGGATACTAACCCCGAAGCATCTTCCAATGACAGAGCCTTTACCCGCGGCAGTGGTGTCTGCCGACTCTGATGAGGATGAGGAGGAGGAGGGACGTCCTGTGAGGCAGACATACCTCATTGACCCGGACATCCTACAGGTTATACCCGAACCGAGGAAGGGGGAGAAGGAGAGAGCTGAGGAGGACCAGCCTAGGTTAGGAAGGGGACCACGCAGAGCGAGGAAGAGAGTGGCTGAGACTCAACCTAAGCAGCCAGCGCCACCACAGTATCAATTCCCTAGTTACCCTCCCTTTTACAGCCCGAAGATGCGTGAGAGCTACCTGGCCGAGAGAGTGTCCTCTACTTTGACAATTCGGAACATGCATAAGATGGCGTATGTTCAGGGTATTGGGACCTCGGGACCTCATCCGGTTTGGTGGAGGGGAGTCGGGGACAGCAGCGGGGTTTTCCACTCTTATGGGGTGGACATGTCTACTTGGGGAGAGCCTCAAGCGTACCCCTATGGTGGTTTGACTCCTTAGTACGTGAGACCAGATGCTGGAGCCGGTGGTGATGCGGGTCTTGGTGTGTCAGGAGTAGGCACTTTGGGTGGTGGTGGTGATGAGGATGCGGTGATGGATGAGCAGCAACAGGAGGAGTGATGATACTCCAGTTCCTTCTTTTATGTTCGTAGTTTATGATGGATATTAGTTTGTTTTCGGTTGGTACTTTTGGACTTGGTTTGTATTGAGGGCTATAAGGCCGTACTTGCGTATCTCTGGACTTGTTTTATAGGATTTGTGAGTCGGGTTAGCATCCCGACTCGTATTGATGTGATTATATATCTTATGTTTGGAGCTTAGGGAATTTTGTGACTTGTGGCAACTCGATCGAGTGCCCCTCACTCGATCTAGTAGCTGCAAGTGTGGCAATTGGAGGGGTATTCGGATCTCGGGGTACTCGATCGAGTAGCTAAGAGACTCGCTCAAGTAGGGCCAGCTCGATCGAGTGCCTGACAAACTCGATCAAGTGTCACTGTTATAGGCACATTTCTATGTTTAAATTATTTGAATCCTTCTATTGTTGATTGTCTTTATATTATTCATGATTGTTGGTGCTTAGTGACATGTTTCGGCTTCACCGTTCGTCTTATTTTAACTTGTGGTTGGTCATGAATAAAATTCAATGCGATGTAGGTGCGTCGGGACAATAAGACATATTGTTGCGGGGACTTGGGATGAAAGTGATGCTATTTAAGTTCATATTTACATATATATGTCTATGACTTGCGAGTAATGGTTAAGTAATGTCAATAGAGTGTTGTTCTGTCATGAGTCGGGTATCAATGTTGATCACTGCACGCAGTTTTAACGGTATTTGTATTACCTTTTAACCTTCATGCGGGTACCATCTGTCGTGGTTTAATCAAATACCATAATTATGATATTGTCAATTGTTCAGAAAGGTAGTTTTACAATAATTGTTGAATTTACTATTAATTGTACCAGTATATCCGCGCTATGTTACGTGATATCCATGATTTATGTTGTATGAATTGTACGTAAGTAATGTCAAGGAGTAGGTCTTATGAGCGTGAATCAATGTTGTTTGGTGGTTTATGAGTAATGTCAAAGTAATGTCGTCTGTATCGGGTGAGAAATAGGGAAGTTGTTGGATGGTGAACTTCGAGGACGAAGTTTCTTTTTAGAGGGGAAGAGTAATGTCGCAAAAGAAAAAATGATGTAATTATAACAATTTTGCGGTATTTTGTGGCATTTTAAAGTATGTGAATAATTGCTTCAATAGTTTCATATGTGTGTTTTATAGTGTCATATGTATGTTTTGGTATCTCCATAGTGGTTGTAGTACATTTGAGTAAGGATTTATAACAATTGTCGAATGGTATAGCAGGTTGTATACTTTGTTTCGGTGATATTTTAAAAGTGATAACTTGAAACTTTAATGATTTTAGCGGAATCGTGTTGTAAGGTCATGGTAGTTGAGTATAATGACACATGTGTCGTGGTGAACTTGTGACAAACCAATCGGGTTGTGTGTTTTGGTAAGTGGTAGTTGTTGACCGGTGATGAATGAAAGTATAGTCTCGCAATCGTGTTGGTACATGTCTGATTAATTCGATGTAGTATTATAAGTGATAGTCGAGTTTATTGTATTGGTGTATGATTTGTGTTCAGTAGCTCAAAAAGGAAGTTAGTAGTTGTTGAGGTTTGAGTGTGTGACGTGTGTTAAGTGGTTGACGATGATGATGTTTGATAGACATACGTAGTGGGATAATATTTCTAAACAATTTTGTTGGCCTGTGTCGAGTAAACGGTAGTGTTGACTTTAGTTCTTTGTCGTGTGGTTCGGGAGAGGATGAGCCGAACTTCGGGGACAGAGTTCTTTTTAAGGGGGGAAGACTGTAATACCCGTCATTTTAGGGACCCGTTGACTGACGTTGACCGACCTGAGGGGCCTGTTGTAGTCTTTGGGATATCGTACAGGAGATGTCTTGTGTCACGTTAAGCTTTGGATGAGTGGTACTCGATCTAGTCGAGGCTACTCGATCGATTAGCTTGAGTACTCGATCGAGTAGGGGTCACTCGATCGAGTAAGTTAGTTACTCGATCGAGTAGTGTCTTTACAGCAGGGATTTATAATCGTGGTTTGATAGAATCGCAAACCATTTCCGCCTCTCTTCTCTAAACCTAGATGTCGCCTTTCCTCATTCCCTTCACCGTAATCCCTTCCTTTGGAGTCTTGGATGATCCTTATGCCTTGGGGGTAGATTGTGTGAGTCGGGTAGCGTTCTTGACGCCCGGTAGCAATGCGTAGGTATGTCATCGTCATCATCATTGTCGTTGTCATTTTCAGTTAGGGTTGTAGTCGTGATAATGGATTATTATACTGTTTGTATAGGTGTATTGCTTGCTTGGTTGATGTCATGTGGTTGAACGTGGAATCGCTGCGGTTGGCTAAAGGTAGGTTCGCCTACTCAGTTTCTGTCGGTTGTCTAGTGTGTCGTTTGCTGTGTTGTGTGTGGCGTCGATATGATTGGATTGATGGTGATATTGGTTGCTGGTGTTTGTGACGAATGTTTGTTTATATTGTTGTTTGTTGTTGTATAACTGGCTGTGATACTCGTGCCGTGTCCCCGGCTGAGTGGAGTCACTTGCGGGAGTGGCTTCACGCCCGAGTTTTGCCCTCCGTGGAACCCGCAACGGGAGGGGATGTGCACATTAATGGGATAGGGTTATCGCTCCGTATGATGAGCGGGGATTTGGTGGGTACGGCTGCGGTCCCCCACTGGCAGAGCTGGTCCGGTGGACAGACGGTGACGGTGATTGATTGGAAGTGTGGTGTATGTGTGTGTCGTGTACTTGTGTAGTGTCTGTGGTTGTTGGCGTGTTACCTCAGTTACTGACCTTGTGTGGTTTGTCTTTGTTTGTTCTGTTGTGTCTGCCGTGATCCTGTATGGTGAGCAGTCGGTCTTACATGTGATGTCTTGGAGGTTAGCTCGAGTCTTGACAGGGCTGGGTCTTTCACAAGTTATGTCAAGGATAGTTCACATATGGATGACGAGTTATGTCTTTTGTATTAGTAGTTTTGGTTTAATCACTTGTAATAACTTATAAATGCTCTTTTATCGACTTTTGATGATTGCTTTCCTCAGGCAACAGAGATGGTAATGCCTTTATATGTTAGGGAAGGTCTTGTTAAGGCTCCTTGGTATATGGGGTGTTACAATGTACCTATAATTACTACAAATCATCTTTATAGTTTGATTCAGCAGAATAATTATGCTAATTCATTTTTAAAAATTCTTGGTGATCATATTGTTGATGTACATAAAAAGGACATAGTCATTATTTTAATCAATAATTTGGTTCAGGATAGAATGGACAAGTTTAAACCTTGATCTTCAAGAATTCCTAATATTCAGGATCCACCTTAAATAAAGAATTTTAAATTCAAGTCTGATCATGAAAAAGAATTAACTGAAAAGTTAATAAGTACTTTGGTTGATAAGGTGGGCAGTCTTAGTATCAAAACCCTAGACGATGAGTTAAATCTAGGAAATGATGACAGTTAATGTTATCAAAAAGAATAAATGGTTTGATAAGCCGATTAATAGGCTATATTATAACACTAGACCAACACCAATGGTGGATCTTCTTCGTGAAAAGCAAGATTATCACATTAATAGTAGTTATAGTGGAACCATATTTATTAATGGAATATAGACTGCTATTCTGAAAAACAGATTCATAATCATGTTCATAGGATGCTTATGTATTCAACTATTTGTAAAAATGCTAATAATAACGATGTCATTGTTGATAAAATGATAGTAGCAGGTTTCAGTGGCCAACTAAAGGGTTGGTGGGATAATTACCTATCTGAAGAAGAAAGACAAGCTATATAGTACTGTTAAAACTGAAAATAGTGTTACTTCGCACTAGGTTTTTTTTTTACTTTGGTCATAAATATTGTTGATCATTTTACTGGTCAATATGCGAATAATCAAGAGTCATCTAGGACTCTTTTACAGAATCAAAGGTTTAAAAGTTAGACTGATTTCAGGTGCTATAAAGACACCTTTCTTAGTAGAGTTAAGATACTACCTGAGACTAATAGCTCTCATTGGAAAGCCAAATTTATTAACGGCTTACCTAGCTCAGTTGTTTGTTGAGAGAGTTAGAAAGACTCTTAGAGGAATGCTTCTATTTATTATGAAAATTACAATTATGGCCAACTAATAAAAGTTTGTACTCAAGAAGGTTTAAACCTTTATAATGAGATTAAGCTTAATCAACAGTTGAGAAAGACCAATTGGGTGAATTTTGTGAACAATTTGATATGGATATGCCTTCCTCTTCTAAGAAGAAAATAATAATAATATTGATAATAGTTATCATAAATATAAGAAAAGGAAGTATTCCAAAAAGAATTTGGAAGCAAAATCTCAAAGAAAATTCCAAAGACAACAGTATAAAAAGAATTATAAAAAGAAGGGTTATATTTCTTCTAAGCAAATAAGATGCTTTAAGTGCAATAAAAAGGGTCACATGGCAATGATTGCTGGACTGAAAAACAGATTAATAATCTGAAAATTAATGATGATCTTAAGCATAAGCTGTCAAAATTATTTTTAGACAATAATGAACCTTATAGTGAAGCTGAAGGAAGTTCAAATAGTTATAGTAATGATAATATCAAAATCGTCGATAATGGTTCCGATACTTCTAAATCTTCTAGTTCAGAATGTTCACCTTGTGGTAAGGGAAAATCATGTACTAGTCCGATTAAGGATGATTTTTATAATTTAGTATCTCAATTCCAAGAGAATTATATTAATACCCTTAATAATGATCAATGGATAATTTTTTTGAAAATAATTCAAGACCCTAAAACACGGTCTAAGATTATTGAGAATATCCCCAGCACTTCTCAAAGTACTAATAAGTACAATAACAATGATATCGTTACTGATAAAAATCCTTATACCATATCAAAAGTTTATAAACATCTCAGAGTAAAAAGAAAAACTCTAATCCTACTCCTACTTCTTTACATGACATTTTAAAGGAAATGGATATTTTAAAATTTGAGATAAAAAATTTAAAATTTCAAGATAAACGCAATGACAAAAGAATTTCTAATTTAGAAACTATAGTTATTTTCCAAGAAGAACTTTTTAAAACTAATAATATAGTTAATAATGGTGATAATCAGCTTATTAATTTAGGAGATGGTAAATTACCAAAAGACCCTGATAAGACTAATAAGTTTCTTCAATTTTTAGAGATTATCACAGGCCAGAAATGGTATGTAAAAGTATTACTTCGGATTGATAATCAATATTTTAGAGAATTTACTACTTTAATTGGCACTGGAGCAGATTTAAATGTCATACATGAAGGGTTAATTCCTACCAGATATTTTGAAAAAACCACTAACACTTTATCTCAAGCAGATGGAGATAAACTCGATATTCAGCTTAAACTTCCTAAAGCATATGTTTGTGTCAATGACACTTGTATTCCTTTATGTTTTTTATTTGTTAAAAATAAACTTTCAACTCCAATCATACTTGAAACACTTTTCATCAATAAAATTTATCTTTTTCAAAGTGTTGATAAAAATAGGTTAATTGCAACCTATAAGGATAAAACTGTAATACCCGCCCTGTTTAAGGACCCTTTGACCGACCGTTTGACCACAGAAGACCATAGGAGGGGATAGGCAAGAGGATAAAGGATCTATGTAATTGTTAACTCGACCTAGTAGGGGCTACTCGGCCAAGTGGTGGTGACACTCGACTGAGTAGGGCTTACTCGGCCGAGTATGAGAGTACTCGACCGAGTATAGCCGCTGTTGACGCGTTATTATAAAACGTAAGTTCGTAAGTCTTATTTCATTTTTGACGGTTCTCTCTCTCTCTCTCTAAACCTAACATTTGCCTCTCTCTCACCTATCACCCATCTCTCCATACACTCTCATCTAGCATAGACACTAACCATGGGAGGGGATTGGTTTATGTGTGGAGAATCCTAGTAAGGATGTCATCGTTATCGTCGTCGGTCCGCGTCGCAACGTAAGTCATTGTTTCGTTGTTGTCTTTCAGTAGGCTTTTAGGGTAGTCTTGTAATAGGATATGGTTATCGTTTGTAGCATTCGTCTCAAAGTCTTGCCTGGCTAGTTGTTGGATGCGTTTTCATGGATTAGCAATAAGGTAAGGTTTCCCTACTTGGTTTACTGTTTAATTGTTATAAGATTTCATTGTGATTATTGTACGATTTGATATAGTGATTATCTGCTGATTGTTGATTTAGAGTTGGGTGTTGGAGTTATGATGGTTGATGGTGATGTTCGCAGGTGCATCCTCGGCTGAGTGGAGTCACTTGTAGGAGTGGCTTCACACCCTAGTTTCGCCGTCTATGGAACCCGCCACAGAAGGGGATGTGCACATTAATGAACAGGGTTATCACTCGTTGATGAGGGGGGGCTTAGGTGGGGATTGGCTGCGGTCCCCCACTGGCGGTGAGGATTATCTCTTGCGATGGGTAATCTGGCAGGGCTACACACTTTAGTGTGTATAGTCAGTTACGATATGTGATTGGGAGTTGGAGGTGGATGATGATCAGTTGTTTGCCTTTTTATACTTATCTTATTGTGGTTATTGTAACATTTCGTGTTTATGTAGTCTAGTTGTGTGTTTGTCTGTGTTGGTATGGGAGCGAACTTCGGGACGAAGTTCGTTTTAAGGGGGGAAGACTGTAATACCCCGTATCTTATTATCGATTGAGCGAGATATTATTATTTAATTGTAGCGTAAAGGTAATTAATTGATTCATATTGTAAGATGAGTCGGGTTTATAGTTTTAGGTGGCATTTTGGGTCAAGGTGTTATAACCCATTTACCCACTTACCCATTTACCTTCTTACCTCACCAAAACCCTAAAACAAAACTTAGTGCAACTTTAAAACCCAATCCCTCCTTCCTACCGTCATTTTCAAATCACCATCATCAACCCCTTTTCTTTCACGTCGCAAGCCTTTTATACGGTCAACGAGCGCACGCCGGTGAGTGTGGAGGGAGTGGGGTCTGCCGTGAGTCTAGGGAAGCCGTTACTAGTGGACGAGGGTGGTTGTACTGGCCGGAATAGCACAGATCGACGGCCATCATAGGTAAGGTTCCCTGTTTTCATTTCTGTTACACTGATTTGATCTGAGTTGTACGTCTTTTAGGGACTGTTATAGCAGTCGTCGGGGTGTGGGACGTGTTACTGGTGATGAGTCGAGTCTGGTGGTGGTAGGTAGGGTGGTTGTCGTTGCTGTTGGTGGTTGCAGTGGTGGTGTTTAGGTGTCGGGGTTAGTTGGGTGGTTTTTGTTGCATTTCAGACATAGGGTAATGGGGTGGCACCACCGTGGACTCGGGGGAGGTCGAATCGGTGGTGCCACGTGTGTCAGGGTCGCCGTTCGACGGTGGTGTTAAGGGTGGTGGTTGGTAAGGTGGCAGGGTGTTGTCGTGGTGGCAGGCGAATCAGGAAAGGGGACTGTTGGGGCGTTTTGTAGCGGCTGGGTTGTAAACAGGGGGTGTTGGTGGTTGTGGTTCTGACCACCGGCGTGGGTCGACCACGTTGGTGGTGGTGGGAGGTGACCAGGCCAGACCTGATGTCAGGCCTGGTGGTCGACGGTGAGGGCTGGTGGTTGTTGGAGGGAGTTGTGGCGGGTTGAAAGGGGGTGTGTTGTGTGCGGGTTGGGTTGGTGTTTTTGGGTAATTTTTATTACGGTTTCTATTTTTAGTAAGTCGGAAAATATATATACATTTCTATTATTCCTATTATTTACATTATTTACGTTGTTAAGTCGATATTAAGTAGCGGTGACGGAACAAAATATTTAAGCTTTGAGTCGGGATTTTATTTCGGGAAGGTTACTATTTTAGTAACCAGCTATTTTTGGTAATTGCTATTTTGGAAACTTCCCATTTTAGGAAACTTTCTATTTTGGGTAACTTATATTTTTAGTAACTTCTAAATTGGGAAAGTTTCTACTTATAGTAACTCTTGAATATGGGAACGGGAATAGTTAAGTGAATTAATTATGTTATGTATATGTTTAGGTGGCGAGTTTCGGGTGGAGTACTTCGATCTGCCAGTTAGCTTATCACCGCTATTTGAGGTAGGGGAATACATCGAACTTGATATAGTACTATGTGATAGGTTGATGAATCGGTGATTTACATGTTTAATATGATTGTCTGATTTAATTCCGTTAAGCACTACTGTTGAACTGTTTTATTATATTATTACATCGGAGTTGGTGGAGGTGGAGGTGAGTATGGTGTGGTGATAAGGCCCAGGCGGGTTCTGCAGGACTTGCCCTGGTGTCCTCAGCTGCGAGCTGGCAGATCGGCTACGGTCGATATTTATAGTCTACCGGGGATCGGTATGGCTGGGTTGTCCGGGTTATGAGTTGTGATGGCGGTGGTGGTGATGGAGGAGCATGTGTTTTATGTTCTTTGTTTTATTGTATTACCTACTCGGCTTCGCAAGGGTGACCCTGTGTATTCGTGTACGCCTGTGATGATCCAATTATTGGGGAGCAGATTGACAGGTATTTCAGAGACTGATGGGAGCTGGCCGGGAAGAGAGCTTGGATGACTGACTTAGTGCCTAGCCCACCTTAGTCTTTTAGTAGTTTTTATCAGACTTTATCTTTTGGTCGTATTTTGAGACTTTGTTTTATTTCCAGTTGTAATCTCACTATAAACATCTTAATAAAGTATTGTGCTTTCTTTCCTTTGTTATCTACTGTCTCGGGTTTCCGAGATGGTAACACCGTCATTTATCTGAGGAGTCCTAGTTCAGGTCCTTAAATAAATGGGGGTGTTACAAAGTGGTATCAGAGCGAACGATCCTCAGGCCTAAACCAATGAATCTAATGAATTTAGGAAGAGTCAAATAAAATGAACCCCGGGATAGAACTGTTAGGAGCACACTAAAGGTAAGGGATGAGTTAGGGGCCCCCTCACACCAAACCATTGGCCCTCTCAGTTTGACCCGGGTACCTTGAGATCATATGAGAGAAAAAGGGTAGAGTAAGAAAGTTGTATGATATTGAACATGAAAGACTATTCTATGATATGGGAAATTAGGCAAGGTGATATGCTGTTAGTGTGAGTACATATGTGTTTAATTGTGATTCGGAGGTAAGAATTGCCATGATAATAAGTAAGATATTGATATATATATATGACGCTTAAGATTTTAGGATGGATGTATGTCTAGTGATATGCGGTTATGTGATCCCTGAACCATGTTAGCTAGATATGTAGGGTAGGAGATGATTAGAATTGACTAGTGTAGCCGATGTAATTCTAGTGTTGCAGGGAACATCACTAACTCTCCTAATTTTTATAGACATGCCTCCGAAAAGGGATACCGCTGCTAATGACACCCAAGCGGAGTTGAATAGGCTCCGAGCTGAGAACGAGGCCCTAAAGGCCAAACGAATGGATCCGGGAAAGATGAGCACCATTGTGGCAAGGCATAATCCCACAATATTCACTGGAGAAGGGGAACCTCAATTGCTTGGGGAATGGTGTAGAGAATTCACCAATCTGTTTGAGCTAATAGCATGTCCGGAAGAGCTGCATTTGGATCAAGCTGCCCACTATCTGAGGGCCACAGCCGGTGACTGGTGGACCAGGAATAAGGTGGAGATTCGACAGGTTGCTAGGGATCTTGAGACGGGACATGTGTCTTGGTTGGAATTCCAAGAGTTCCTGAAGAATGAGTTCATGCCCGAGTTCCAAAAGGCTAAACTATGGGAGGAGTTTGACACTTTCAAGATGACAGAAGATATGACAGTGAAGGCTTATCATCGGAAATTTCGACAGTTATCCTCATACATTGATGAATTTGGGCAGAATGAGGCTATGCTGGCTATGAGGTTTGAGCGGGGACTCACTATGGACATCAAGAAGAGGCTCACAGCAGCTCCACCCACTACGATTCGGGACATTTACTTGAGGGTGGTGTCGCCGAGAGGCTCTCGGAACAGATCAAGGCCGATAAGAAAGGCAAGGCTGAGAAAAGGAAGCTGGAGACCACAAGCGATATCGGGGCAAAGAAGCGAGTTCGGGCAGATATGGTGGGTACTCCACTAACGGTGCCCCGGGGGTATGAGAGCTCGAGTGGAGGCGGCTTCGGGGGCACCGGCGGGGGGAGGTAGTTTGCGGGGCTTACTTATTTTGGTGTGGAAAGACGGGACACAAGAGGTTTGAATGCCGATCATCGGGGTGAATCGGTCGGTGGATACGGGGCACCTATGCGGGTTCGGTGGCTCTCGTTCGGTGGGGTCTGGGTATAACAGTTATCGTACACCTATGTCTGGCTATGGGGGAGGTGCGAGGTCTGGAGCTAGTAACAGTTACCAGGGAAGCTACAACAACAGTTACCACGCTAGTATTGGGATGGCCCCATTTGAGGCTCTATATGGCAGGAAGTGTAGGAGTCCTGTGTGTTGGGATGATCGAGCTGATGCAGTAGTTTTGGGACCAGAGATGATTCAGGAGATGGTTGAACAGGTGCAGATTATTCGACAGAAGATGAGGGATGCCCAGGACCGGCAGAAGAGCTATGCCGACGCTAGGAGAAGCGACATTTCTTTCCAGGTGGGGGAGAAAGTACTTCTTAGAGTGTCTCCGATGAAGGGAGTGATGAGATTCCGGAAACGGGGGAAGTTGAGCCAGAAGTTTATTGGGCCATATAAGATACTGGATAGAGTTGGAGAGGTGGCATATCGGCTAGCTCTACCACCAGCTTTAGCCAGGGTACATAATGTCTTCCATGTTTCTCAGTTGAGGAGATATTTGAGTGACCCTTCGCACATTTTCTGCCATGATGTGGTCGAGGTGGACAAGCAGTTGACCTACATCGAGACACCTAAAGAGATTTTGGACAGGAAAGTTAGAAAGACCAGGCACGGAGAGACTGCTTTAGTGAAGGTGTTGTGGACTAATCATAAGGCAGAGGAGGCTACCTGGGAAACCGAGGCCGCAATGAGAGAGAGTTATCCACATCTGTTCACTTGAGGTAAGTTACGGGACGTAACTTTCTTTTTAGGAGGGTAGAATGTAACATTTCGTGTTTATGTAGTCTAGTTGTGTGTTTGTCTGTGTTGGTATGGGAGCGAACTTCGGGACGAAGTTCGTTTTAAGGGGGGAAGACTGTAATACCCCGTATCTTATTATCGATTGAGCGAGATATTATTATTTAATTGTAGCGTAAAGGTAATTAATTGATTCATATTGTAAGATGAGTCGGGTTTATAGTATTAGGTGGCATTTTGGGTCAAGGTGTTATAACCCATTTACCCACTTACCCATTTACCTTCTTACCTCACCAAAACCCTAAAACAAACCCTAGTGCAACTTTAAAACCAAATCCCTCCTTCCTACCGTCATTTTCACATCACCATCATCAACCCCTTTTCTTTCACGTCGCAAGCCTTTTATACGGTCAACGAGCGCACGCCGGTGAGTGTGGAGGGAGTGGGGTCTGCCGTGAGTCTAGAGAAGCCGTTACTAGTGGACGAGGGTGGTTGTACTGGCCGGAATAGCACAGATCGACGGCCGTCATAGGTAAGGTTCCCTGTTTTCATTTTTACATCGATTTGATCCGAGTTGTACGTCTTTTAGGATTTGTTGTAGCGATCGTCGGGGTGTGGGACGTGTTACTGGTGATGAGTCGAGTCTGGTGGTGGTAGGTAGGGTGGTTGTCGTTGCTGTTGGTGGTTGCAGTGGTGGTGTTTAGGTGTCGGGGTTAGTTGGGTGGTTTTTGTTGCATTTCAGACATAGGGTAATGGGGTGGCACCACCGTGGACTCGGGGGAGGTCGAATCGGTGGTGCCACATGTGTCAGGGTCGCCGTTCGACGGTGGTGTCAAGGGTGGTGGTTGGTAAGGTGGCAGGGTGTTGTCGTGGTGGCAGGCGAATCAGGAAAGGGGACTGTTGGGGCGTTTTGTAGCGGCTGGGTTGTAAACAGGGGGTGTTGGTGGTGGTGGTTCTGACCACCGGCGTGGGTCGACCACGTTGGTGGTGGTGGGAGGTGACCAGGCCAGACTTGGTGTCAGGCCTGGTGGTCGACGGTGAGGGCTGGTGGTTGTTGGAGGGAGTTGTGGCGGGTTGAAAGGGGGTGTGTTGTGTGCGGGTTGGGTTGGTGTTTTTGGGTAATTTTTATTACGGTTTCTATTTTTAGTAAGTCGGAAAATATATATACATTTCTATTATTCCTATTATTTACATTATTTACGTTGTTAAGTCGATATTAAGTAGCGGTGACGGAATAATATATTTAAGCTTTGAGTCGGGATTTTATTTCGGGAAGGTTACTATTTTAGTAACCTGCTATTTTTGGTAATTGCTATTTTGGAAACTTCCCATTTTAGGAAACTTTCTATTTTGGGTAACTTATATTTTTAGTCACTTCTAAATTGGGAAAGTTTCTACTTATAGTAACTCTTGAATATGGGAACGGGAATAGTTAAGTGAATTAATTATGTTATGTATATGTTTAGGTGGCGAGTTTCGGGTGGAGTACTTCTGATCTGCAGTTAGCTTATCACCGCTATTTGAGGTAGGGGAATACACTGAACTTGATATAGTACTATGTGACTGGGTTGACTGAATCGGTGATTTACATGTTTAATATGATTGTCTGATTTAATTCCGTTAAGCACTACTGTTGAACTGTTTTATTATATTATTACATCAGAGTTGGTGGAGGTGGAGGTGAGTATGGTGTGGTGATAAGGCCCAGGCGGGTTCTGCAAGACTTGCCCTGGTGTCCTCAGCTGCGAGCTGGCAGATCGGCTACGGTCGATATTTATAGTCTACCGGGGATCGGTATGGCTGGGTTGTCCGGGTTATGAGTTGTGATGGCGGTGGTGGTGATGGAGGAGCATGTGTTTTATGTTGCTGTTTTATTGTATTACCTACTCAGCTTCGCGGCTGACCCTGTGTATTCGTGTACGCCTGTGATGATCCAATTATTGGGGAGCAGATTGACAGGTATTTCAGAGACTGATGGGAGCTGGCCGGGAAGAGAGCTTGGATGACTGACTTAGTGCCTAGCCCACCTTAGTCTTTTAGTAGTTTTTATCAGACTTTATCTTTTGGTCGTATTTTGAGACTTTCTTTTATTTGCAGTTGTAATCTCACTATAAACATCTTAATAAAGTACTGTGCTTTCTTTCCTTTGTTATCTACTGCCTCGGGTTTCCGAGATGGTAACACCGTCATTTATCTGAGGAGTCCTAGTTCAGGTCCTTAAATAAATGGGGGTGTTACAGTTATACAGTAAATTGACCCCGTGTTGTGTTTTCAAAACTGTGTTAATCCATTCGGGGATGGTGAACAGTTGGTGCAGCAGGTACAGTTGGTCTTGTTGCTTGTGGGCATGGAAGGGAATCGAGTCACCACGCTACTGGAGTAGATGTCGTTGACACTTATGCCTAGTAGTCCTTGTACTTATCACGTTGTATCCTGCTACGCTGTTCAACGTTGTAAAGACTTAAACTATTTTAATAAATGTTCTTTCATTGTTTATTTGATCTACTACATCGGGCAACCGAGATGGTAACACCTTCATACACTTGGGTGGTCCTTGGTAAGGCAGCTTGGTATAAGGGGGTGTTACAAAAACTACTACTTTCCATTTTATAATGAAGCCTTTTTTTAAGGCTATACATGAAATGTATAATCAAATATCTTTAAAAGAAAATCAATTAGACTTTTTGAAGCATGAGGTCAATATTTTGACTATGGATGAAAAACTTAGTAATCCTAATTTAAAAACAAAGATTTCGGAAATCGAAAAATCAATTTTCTTTGGCTATTTGCAATGACCACCCAAATGCTTTTTGGAGTCGAAATTTTTAATCTCATTTCTTTCATTTTATTTTTTTTGTTATGAGATTCAAAGTTTTAATTTCAATTTTGTCGGTTTTCGTTAAATCGTTGGATTATTTCCATTTTACGTCTTATTTCAATCCGATTTCTTCTCGGACCGAGTTTTTATTTAAATGACACATTTTTATAAGCGATTGGGAAATACATTTTTTTGGTGGCCCATTTTTATTTGGACTGTATGTTAGTTGCTTTTAAACAAGTTAATTATTTAACATGGTTTATTCTTTAATTCTTTTATTTAAAATCTTTAAGTTTTTTGGCAATATCTCAACTTGATTATTTAACAAGAAAATGAGAAGATATTTTCTTGGTTTGTTAGTTCCATTTGGCCAGCTATATCATCTTAAACAATAAGATTTTATTCTTATTCTTTTTCTATCAAACTGTTAAATTTGTCTACATTCATCGTAGTGTTTAAAAAGAAAAAAAACCTTACGGATGCGTTTTCTTGGAAGAAATATTACGTACGTGCTTGCCTTCTTCCTTCTCCATTTCCATCCGTAAACGATTTTACGTACGTACTTACCATCTTGTTTCTTTATTTCGTTCCATCTACAACTTCAGTTAATATTCTTATTTTTCTAATTAAATTCAAATTAGATTTTGATCGGAGTGGACGATTAATTGGTGCGCAAAATTGGTTAGAGGCATGGATTCGGATGATTTTTGTGTTCGTTGTCAAGACTATCAAGATTCAAAAGGATCCTTATGAAGACGAATCTCTTGTCGACTCGGATAGCGAATAGAGGTAACTTCGATGTTACTCGGTATTACACGATTTACTTATTGTAGTTGCATATATCATTGAGTTTTTAATATTTTATGATGATTTATACTCATATATGATTTTCGAAATTATTGAAATCTGGTTCTATGATTTTTATATATTATTTTGGCTATACATAATTTTATTTTGTCAATTGGGAATTCATTTAGTTGATATTAGGGTTTTAATAATTCGTTTTTATATTTTAAACTTGTGTAAATTATTTTTATGGAATTAATAGTTGATTTTAAGATACCATGAATTTTTTTGGTAATTGTTTTGGATTTATAGTATTTATTTCGGATTTTATAATGTTAATATAGTTTTTGCGATTATAGCGATGCTGAACTGTTTTAATTAGATTTAAAATTTTAAATCATAAGATTAATTCTCTAAACTTTAATATGTGGCCCAGTAACTGTTTATTGAGGTGTGTGTAAAATTTTAGGTCTTGAAACCTCAATTTCGATTTTATAAGTATTTTATAAGTTTTGGTGAAAACCGTTGTAAAATCTGTCAAATTTGTCAGTCTGTTTGTAAAATTTATTTCGTGTGTTTAAACTGCTCAAACCCTACAATTAAAAACCGATACTCCTATTTATTTTAAGTCAAGAATATCTATATAAAATTTCATAATTTTCCGATTTACATTTTGTTCAGAATAAATATTTATAAACAGTTCGCCTATAAATTGGGAATCTGTCATTAGTAAATAGAATAATTAGTAAATTGACTTTACCTTATGAACCAGTGGCTAATCTTTTTTCTACATGAACTATGGAATGTCTAGTTATGTTTAAAATTTTACTTTGCATTAAAATATTTTCTGAAAGTCGTTTTATGAACTGAAACATTATTAGTGTTGATTTCTGACAGCTTTTAGAAATGAATTTTTAGATCCCTCTTGATTTCATTTTCTGAAGTTAATTATAAAATGAAAGTTGTAGCTAAGAGCTACTCAAAACCAATAAAATTGGCTTTGTATCATTTTGATTTTTCTGTATTTAATTATGAATTTTACAGTAATGATGTCTTGTTTTTAAAATCTGATTTTAAGAGTTTGTCTCGTTAAAGCCTAATAATATATATCTTACTAAAGTAAATTAAATCTTTGGCTTATTCTAAGCTTTAGTACAATAGCTTTACTAATTCATAACCTTGAATTTATTTTATACTTTTGAAAGTGAAGTCTAAGCTTCATGTTTTGAACAAATAAAAGTGTAGTTCACTTACGAACCTTTGAAATCATATACTCTGAATAATTGGGACAGTTTAAAGTTTGGAATAATTAAAGTAAGGGCAAACAATAATGAACTAACGCATACAGGTTCTTATACCGCTATATGATTGGACATCCAGCGGGCGGTACAGATTGTCGTAGAGTCATGTACTTGTACTTAAACTAGGACTTCGCACTGCGTGGTAGGACGTGTCCTATTATAGCTTGTTGTCTAGTGACTGGACCGGGAGTTGGTCACTTTTGCGTGACACTGGGTTCCCGAAACTAGTGTGAGATGCTGCGGTGTCAAGGAGTATAGCTAAAGTGAAAATCTAGCCTGAACTATATTATTTTCATTCTGTCATTTGAGGAATTTTGCTTTTAAGCATGCAACACGTTTATCTTAAGCGTGAGTTTGGTAATTTATTTTCATTACATATGTTTTGATATATCAATCTATTTTTGATATATTATTGCTGCTGTAATATTTATATCATGTGATATGGCTGGGAGAACGTCGAGTTGCTCCCCACTGATTGTGGCTGTTATGTTTATAACATGACAGGTGTTAGCTTTGCTGGGGATTTCTGTGCGTGCTAGCGAGTAGTTTGCAGATTCTACTCTGTTTTTCTGCTTCCTTTTATGGTTTTTAGTTTGAACACTTTGGGGAATTTTATTTTCGCCCTTTTTATAAAAGTGGCAATTGTTTAGACTTGACCATTTGTTTTTTTTTTTGTTCCTTGAGAATTTTATACATTCTCATTTTTAAAGAGTTAGAAATTTTATCTTTGTGTTTTTAATCCCAAGTCGACAATGTTTCCGCCATTGTTTTGCATTAGTTTTTATAGGGGATTACATCCTACCAAGGCAAGACCTTGTCAAATGAATTCTGAATATTTGACTCTTTGTAAAAAAAAATCTCTTATAGAGAATAAACTTATAGGACCATCCAAATCACCATGGTTTCGTATAGCTTTTTATGTCAATAAAAATGCTGAGAAGGAACAAGGAGTTCCTAGATTGGTTATTAATTATAAACCTTTAAACAAAGTTATTTTGAAATGGATTAGGTATCCTACACCTAACAAAAAAGATTAACTTGATCGTTTATATGATGCGATCATATTTTTTAAATTTGATTTAAATTCTGGTTATTGGCAGATTCAAATTTACCCAGTAGATAGATACAAAACTGCTTTTAATGTTCCATTTGGATAATATGAATGGCATGTTATGCCTTTTAGATTGACAAAATTCCCTATCTGAATTTCAGAAAATTATGAATGATATTTTTTATGATTACAACAATTTTATTATTGTTTATATTGATGATATTTTAGAATTTTATAAAACTATAGAAGAGCACTTTAAACAACTTAACATTTTAAGAAAATTGTAATTTCAAGTGGTTTAGTTATGTCCAAACCTAAAATGTCTTTATTCCAAACCAAAATCTGGTTTTTAGGTCATAATATTGAAAAAGAGAAAATCATTTCTATAAATAGAAGTATTGAGTTTAGGTCTAAGTTTCAAGACGAGATTACTGATAAAACTTAACTTCAAAGATTTTTAGGTAGCTTGAACTATATTTCCCCCTATTATGCTGATCTAGTAAAAGATACAGATATCCTTTACGATAGACTAAAAAAGAATCCCGATATATAGTCTAAAGATCGTACTAATCCTGTTAAAATGATTAAGAATAAAGTTTTATATTTATCATGTCTTATGCTAGCTAATCCTTAATGGGATAAAATTATTGAGACTGGTGCTTCAGACATTGGTTATGGAGGAATTCTTAAACAGATTAATCATATGGATAAAAAAGAATATTTGGTCAGATTCTATTCTGGAAAATGGAATTCAGCACAATCGAATTATGAAACTGTTGCAAAACAGGTTCCTGCAATAGTTAGATGCATTCTAAAATTTCAAAATGATTTATATGACCATAAATTTATAATCAAAACAGATTGCAGTTCTGCAAAATTCATGTTTCAGAAGGATTTTAAACATGATGTTTCCAAATAAACTTTTGCAAGATGGCAGGCCTATTTGGCCACTTTTGATTTTGAAATCTTTTATAAAAAAGGTACTGAAAATTATCACCCGGATTTTTACCAAGGGAGTATGTATCTGTTAAAATGATTGTATTTTAAGGAATAAAGCGTGGCGGCTGAGGTTCTTATCCCTCTTATAGGGGGAGAGGCAATAATTTCCTTTTTAAAACAGGAAATACGTCTGAAGTTGGACAAAGTACTATCATGGTTCAACATGGTAACAAAAAGCTTATAGCAAAATCTTCTATTAATGATATTACAGAAAGAGATGAACTTGAAGAATTTAGATTATGATAATCTAAGGGACAAGGTATGGTTTCCCCTTATTTTAAGAAGATCGCCTAAGAAACTATCGAGGAAAAAGAAAAAATGGTTAAAAACCAAGAACAAAGGATTATACTCCTACTTAATAATTCTGATAAGAAATGGGAAAATAATCTCTGGTTTCCATGTGAGAGATATCTTATTAATAATCAATATACTATGCAATCTTACAAAAAATAGATTCTTTTATGAGAATATACTCTCGTCAAATGGTTGTAACATCAACCATTTCAATGGTAACGATACGAAATTTTATAATTTCTCAAACATTTATCTCAAAAAAATTATACCTATTGAGGAATGGGGTGTTACCCCTCTTAAAATAAAAACTTTGATAATCAAATGAAATCGTATTGAATACAATTACTGGGATTATATCCGAACTTTTGATAAAGCTTCTCTCTATTATAATGATAAAATATCATACGTGGTTGATAAAAATTGGTCAAGGGGTTTTTAACCAAACTTTGCCAACAAGGCTTATAGAATGGTGGTAGTTTTATAGAACAACTGAGGAGATATTACCTCCATTATTCAAAGATCTTTTTTATGAATGGAAAGAAGTTATACCTAAAGCTCCAGAAGATGATATCCTTGGTATTATTCAAAAGAATTTCTTTATTGGATTTTCTATCTCTAAGATTTGGAAATCCAGTCCAAAGACAGGTTATACCCAAAATAAATTATTTTGTTTAAAAAGAGAATCAGATTCTCGTTTTTGAGATACTATGCTCTGACAAAATAAAGGTACTAATAAGCTCAATTGTAAATATACAATTGATCTTATCCAGGAAAAGATTGATAATTATACTATCTTATACCTTAATAATGAGGATAATCACTTAGATGATGATGAATTCATTGATAATATTCAACACAAATCAAAAAAGGAAATTGTACAACATTATTTAGCCCTAACTAATAAAGCTCTAGCTCAAAAAGCCAATTCTGAGGATGATAATAAATCACAAAAGTGTGATACTTCCATGACAACATCCATAGCATCAAATAGCAAGAATAAATTTGTTCTTCTACAAGATGCCCAAGGGTCTGATAAGAGCACTGACATTCAAAAAATGATCGAAGATGATATCATCAAGAACACTCAGATTTTTAATGAATTGGCAAAAAGCTTCATATAGCCTGTATTTACTTGGAAGAAAAATAAAAAGCAAATTTATTATAGTGCATTATTGGAGCACTAACAACAAGGAGCATATTTGGGGCGTTAAGAAAATGATGCGTAAATAATTCATGATTTTGGGCATGCGCATTTAAAAAAGCACACTTAATTAGAATGTTGAATTTTTTAGCTTTGCTATTATAAAGTACACAGTTTATGTAACACCCCCATATACCAGGGAGTCTTAACAAGACCTTCCCTAACATATAGAGACGTTACCATCTCGGTTGCCCGCGGAAAGTATTTATCAAAAGTCGATAAAAGAACATTTATAAATTATTACAAGTGATTAAACTAAAACTAGAGATACAAAGATACAACTCAACATCCTTATGTGAACTATCCTTGTGACTCGTGAGAGACCCATCCCTGCCAAGACTCCAGATAACGTCCAAGACATCACCTGCTACTGACTGCTCACCATAAGGGATCACGACAGACACAACAAAAGCAAACAAAAGACAAAACCACACAATGTCAGTAACTGAGGCAACACATCAACAACCACAGACACTACACAAGTACGCAAAACAAACACACACACACCACATCTCCGATCAATCACCGTCACCGACTGTCCACTGGACCAGCCCTGTCGGTGGAGGACCGCAGCCGTTCCCACCTAAGCCCCGCTCATCATACTGAGTGATAACCCTGTCCCATTAATGTGCACATCCCCTCCCGTGGTGGGTTCCATGGAGGGCGAAACTAGGGCGTGAAGCCACTCCCGCAAGTGACTCCACTCAGCCGAGGACGCACCTCGAGAACCATAGACAATCATTCACAATCAGCTGCACCACAACAACAACAAACGAAACAACACAACACTAACCGATTACCATAATCAATCAACCACACTGACTCTACAATCAACACAATAACCGACACACTAAACAACCAACAGAAACTGAGTAGGCGAACCTACCTTTAGCCAACCGCAGGGACTCCTTGTTCAATCACATGACATCGATCAAGCAAGCAAAACCCCTATACAAACAGTACAACCGCCTATTACTATCACCACAACACCATAAGAATCAACAATGACAAAGATGACGATGATAACATACCTACGCATAGAATATCGGCGTCAAGAGCGCCACCCGACTCAAGCAATCTATCCCCAAGGCACAAGCATCCTCAAAGGCTCCCATGGAAGGAACTATGGTGAAGGAAATGAAGAAATGCGACATCTAGGTCTGAAAGAAAGGGGCGCAAATGATTTGCGATTCTACCAAAACACGATTATAAACCCTCGCTGAAAAGACGCTACTCGATCAAGTAACCAACTCACTCGATCGAGCGGCCCTTACTCGATCGAGTACCCACGCTACTCGATCGAGTAGCCTCGACTAGATCGAGTACCACTCATCCCAAGGCCTATCACAACACGAAACTCCGCTTGTACGAATTCCCAAAGGCTACAACACGCCTCTAAGGTCGGTCAACGGGTCCCTAAAAGGACGGATATTACAGTCTTCCCCCCTTAAAAAGAACTTCGTCCCCGAAGTTCGACTCATCCTCCAACAAACCCCACGCTAAGAAACCAAGGTGGACACATCCGTTTGCCCGACACAGGTCAACAACTCTCTAGAAGTATTATCCCACTACTTATGTCCATCAAACATCATCATCGTCAATTGTCCAACACACACCACACACTCAAGTCTCGAAGAACCACTACTTGAATTACCGAACACACAACATGCACCAACACGACCAACTCGACTATCGTTTATACTACTACATCGAACTATTGAGACACGCATTAACGCAACTACGAGATTATACTTTCACTGGCTAACAATTTCCAACACAAACATGCAACACAACGGTCCTATCCTAGATTTACAGCAATGTATGATTCATAGCCGCACAAAGCAAAACCACTGATGACAACCCTGCTATACTCATGACATCATATTCTTATGATAACATAACGAATGATTACCGAAAAAAAAATAAGGTATAAAGACATGTTATCTCGTTCGACAATTATTCCTCTCACTTCATTATACAATTCCCACAACACAACTATTAAAACAATAATGAACTCATACTTTAAATGTAACAGAGATACTATGAACATCACAAACATACTGCAAAATTGTTATAATTACGGCATTTTCCCTTTGCGACATTACTCTTCCCCTCTAAAAAGGAACTTGACATTACTCAATTAAATTATATACTCATAGGCCATCAAACGACTTTTTTTTTTGTCCCCCGAATTGATATTACTAGTAGCCATTAGACAATTAAACATGCATCTTGACATTACTCAATTAAATTATATACTCATAGGCCATTAAAACGTATTGCACACAACAAAATAAACTATTACAATCTAGTATTCATGTCCTTTACTACTTGGCTATACTATTATACTAGATAGACACACAATTATAGCATATCCCGTTACATACTTGACACGGCTTGCTACGGTATATAACATCATATAAATATCACCAAAATCCAGTATATTTGTTAACCATTACTCGACTCCGATTTATGACCATCAAGATATTTCCTTGACATTACCCAACCGTGACATATATATATATATATATATATATATATATATATATATATATATATATATATATATATATATATATATATATATATATATATATATAGGTTATACACATAGATGAATACATGCATTGATGCAATAACTAACATTACGGAAGATTACCATCAAAACTGAGCGTAAACTACCACATCCCTATTCACCTAGTCACTTTTGATGTTAAACCATTATTTAAAGCACCCATAGCAAGTAGGAATATAATAACAAACAAAACTGCACGATTCACAAAAAATCAAAATAAAAACTCGCAGTAACAGTGCTACTCGATCGAGTTGGTCAGGCACTCGATCGAGTTGGGTTTACTCGATCGAGTTGGTCAGCTACTCGATCGAGTAACCCGAGATCAGACCCTCTTTCCAAATTCCAATCCTGGAGACACTCGATTGAGTGAGGGGCACTCGATCGAGTGTCCACAGGTCGTCAGCCCCTCAAAATCCCCATGATGCTACAAAGAATCTCATAACTTGAGCCAGAAATGCCCTTCCGACTCAAAATTCATGCATACAAGTCTAACATAGTTTACCAAATACGGCCTTATGGCCAAGGATACAAACCAAGTTCAGAAAAGTACCAACCGAAACAAACTAATATCCATCATCAACTACAAATATAAAAGAAATAAATGGAGTATCATCACTCATGCTGCTGCTGCTCATCCATCACTGCATCCTCATCACCACCGCCACCCGAAGTGGCTGCTCCTGACGCACCATGTCCCGCATCACCACCAGCTCCACCATCTGGTCGCACGTACCAAGGGGTCAAACCACCATAAGGGTACGCCTGAGGCTCTCCCCAAGTAGACATGTCCACCCCATAAGAGTGGAAAACCCCGCTGCTGTCCCCGACTCCCCTCCACCAAACCGGATGAGGTCCCGAGGTCCAAATACCCTGAACATACGCCATCTCATGCAAGTTCCGGATCGTCAACGTAGAGGACACTCTCTCGGAAAGGTAGCTCTCACGCATCTCAGGGGTATCAAAAGAAGGGTAACCAGGAAACGGATACTGTGGTACTGGTTGTTATGGCTGAGTCTGAACCACTCTCTCTCGCACTCGGCATGGCCCTCTCCCCATCCTAGGTCGATCCTCCTCAGCCCTCACGTTCTCCCCTTTCCTCGGCTCAGGCATGACTCGGAGGATCTCCGGGTCGATGAAATACGTCTGCCTCGCAGGACGCGCATCCTCCTCCTCCTCCTTCTCCTCCTCGTCAGAATCGGCAGATATAACTGCCGCAGGTAAAGGCTATGTCGGTGGGAGGTGCTCAGGAGCTAATATTTTCATCCAACTCATGCCCCACACCCTCCACGCTAAACTGCCATCCTCCAAGGTTCTCAACCATTTCAGGTCGAGGAAGTAAGCTTTGTCCAAGGCAGGTACCGGGGTGGCTAAAGGGGTGTAGGCCGGAGAAGCCTCAAAGGAAGTTAGCTTATTAGCTAAACGTGTGGCAATGGCACCACAACTCAGGATCCTAGTGTCAAACGAGGCCATCAAAGCTAGACTGGCACACACTATGGCGGAAGCACTAAAGGTCACTCTCTCAGCCCGCTCGGTGTTAAGGTACGCCATCAGAAGCATCAACTCATGTGAGTTCAACTTACTCACATCCGATCTCTCGTAGAGGAGACACGACAAAGCACGAAGAAAGATCTTCAAAGTGACATGTTGCACATCATTGATCAACATGTTACTAGCAGTGGGAGCTGATTTCCCGGTGATACAAGGCATAAGACAGCAAACCCCACACTCGGTCGGTATATCACGATGGGCTCCCTTGGCAGGCTTAGCCAAGCCAAGGTGAGAAGCAAACAAGTCCATGGTAAAGATAAAGCTGGTGTTCATGAAGCGGAACTTCATAGTTTGTTCCACCAGCTCGTATTTAAACGAGCTCATGAACTCGAGGGTCAGAAAGGCATACGAATGCTTTCGTAGGCGATATAGTCTGGTCAACCCCAAGGTCTCAAAGATGTGTCTGAGATCAGTCTCAATACCCAGATCATCCAAAAGAGTCGTGTCAATGCAGCGGGTCGGTCTCATCTTACGAGTCTGTAAAGCCACAATTTTTTTTCTTTGTGTGAAATACACAAATACGACAGACGGGTATTCGGGTACAGCCGGGACTACCTGTCCACTCCCCTCCCCAATTTCGGGCTCAGAAGTTCTACCCCTCTTACTCTGTCTGGTCCCCACTGTAGGTCTCGACATCTGTTTCAGCATACAATTTCAATATACACTTACACATATACTAGAAAACCACATAGAACATACGTGTATTATCATGTAACGAAATGGCTAAGTACACACTTTCACCAACAATCCAAAAATTATATGCAAAATTCTCAATTCTTAGAAATCAGACGGTCTCTACAGCTATAAAAATCTTGACACATTTAGGATGAATTAAGTTAACCACTACTACTTTTAGGACTCCAACCTTCAAAACATCTTCACATACAACCCAATTTCACAATAACATGAGGCGAATTTCCGTTTGGGGCACTTTTAAGACGGAGTTTTTAGACAAATTTTTGGGTGAAAATCATCAAAATGAACTCTAGACATGATATATACAACATACATTGCTCAATTTTCCCCCTTTCATATGCAAAAGACAACCAAAATTCAATTTAATTTTCCAAACCCTAGAAATTTTGAGACATCTTTTTCCCCAATTTGATTCGATTTTTATATAGCTAACATCAATACTTAACATATTGAAACTCATAGATCATGTAACAACAAGTACAAGCATTGTTTTATGCATATAATCCGAATTTTCACCACGCATCAACAACCTACATGTTTCTAGTGAATTAAAATCATCAAAATAAGACAAGCATTCATACCTTGATTGATTGATAAGCAAAGAAAACGAGTTAAGCAAATGAAACACCAAAGTTTAAGCACCCAACAACAAGGATCCAAGTAAAGAGAAAATTTTAGAGAGATTTAGGGTTTTGGTCGAATGAAGAAAGAAGAAAGAAAAGAATAGGATTCACGGGTTTTGAATCCCGTGTCTTCCCGGTACTGTTCACTTACTCGATCGAGTTTCCGCTGGTAGATCCAATTTCCTCGATTTTATAACTCCTAAACTAGATCGAATGGGGTCTACTCGATCTAGTAGGCACTCATACTCGGTCAAGTACGACTAGGTATACGGTCAACAATTACGAGTCTAAATAAAATCCCTGCAAAACAGCAACATGTGTCGATTCCAAAGTAACTTTGGAAACCGTCACAGATTATTATACTCATTCACGTAGTATTACTACTACACAAGCTCAAAACATATATCCTTGCAAACACATTACTCCACTAAACATATTCGTTTTATTTTATGACAACCGTTAACTGATTAAATGTTTAATCTCTTAGTTTTTATCACGCACATTTTCACACATATCCTCCTATTTCTACTCATACAATTGTGACTATAACAAGGAAGTTCCAATCACGCACTTGTATCTTTGACAATATAACCACTAATCATATCACTCTAAGCATTCCTCTAACCATTCAACCATTACTTGCCATTCAAATTTACTAGAAATATAACTATACGACAACATATACAAACTAGTTTACTCAACTGGATCATGTCACATGCGGAAGCATTCAACCAACCATCTATCATATTCATCCAATACTATTTTGATAATCATCACCACAAATCCACAACTTATAAATTATCAGTATTACTACACACACAAGGCTCACAAGGTCATTATGTGGCCTATTAACACCAACTATCCGGAACAATCGTTACCATCACTACACCATACACACTGTCATGTACTACGAGATTTCCACCACTTCCACTACTTGCATGCACCTCCAAATCTAATCATACATATTATTATCAACAGAGACTTCATCTCAACTAATGCTATCATACCCACTATTCACACAGCTATTTCCAACATAACCACTATACATACTAGGCATATAATTACCGACTCAACTTTCCCTTACCCAGTGATTGGCTTAAGCATAACGGGGCCATGATTTTGAGATGAGGGTGCCTACTCACCCAAAATCTAGCATCGGCTGGGGCTCCCAATATACACACACCAGGTTCATTTTATTAGACTCACTACATTCATTAGGCTCATTTGTTACAGGTTCCAAAATCGTCGCTCTGATACCACTTTGTAACACCCTCATATACCAGGGAGCCTTAACAAGACCTTCCCTAACATATAGAGACGTTACCATCTCGGTTGCCCGAGGAAAGTAATTATCAAAAGTCGACAAAAGAACATTTATAAATTAATACAAGTGATTAAACTAAAACTACAGATACAAAGATACAACTCAACATCCTTATGTGAACTATCCTTGTGAGTCGTGAGAGACCCATCCCTGCCAAGACATCAGCTAACGTCCAAGATATCACCTGCTAAGACTGACTGCTCAGCATAAGGGATCACGTCAGACACAACAAAAGCAAACAAAAGATAAAACCACACAAGGTCAGTAACTGAGGCAACACATCAACCTCCACAGACACTACATAAGTACGCAAAACACACACACACACCACATCTCCGATCAATCACCGTCACCGACTGTCCACTGGACCAGCCCTGTCAGTGGGGGACCGCAGCCGTTCCCACCTAAGCCCCGCTCATCATACTAAGCGATAACCCCGTCCCATTAATGTGCACATCCCCTCCTGTGGCGGGTTCCACGGAGGGCGAAACTAGGGTGTGAAGCCACTCCCGCAAGTGACTCCACTCAGCCGAGGACGCACCTTGAGAACCATAGATAATTATTCACAATCAGCTGCACCACACCAACAACAAACGAAACAACACAACACCAACCGATTACCATAATCAATCAACCACACTGACACTACAATCAACACAACAACCGACACAATAAACAACCAACAGAAACTGAGTTTGTGAACCTACCTTTAGCCAACCGCAGCGATTCCTTGTTCAATCACATAACATCGATCAATCAAGCAAAACCCTTATACAAACAGTACAACTGCCTATTACTATCACCACCACCCCATAAGAATCAACAATGACAAAGATGACGATGATGACATGCCTACGCATAGAATATCAGTGTCAAGACCGCCACCCGACTCAAGCAATCTATCCCCAAGGCACAAGCATCCTCAAAGGCTCCCATGGAAGGAAATATGGTGAAGGAAATGAAGAAATACGACATCTACGTCTGAAGTAAAGAGGCAAAAATCATTTGCGATTCTATCAAAATACGATTATAAACCCTCGCTGAAAAGACGCTACTCGATCGAGTAACCAAGTCACTCGATCGAGCGGGCCCTTCTGGATCGAGTACCCATGCTACTTGATCGAGTACCACTCATCCCAAGGCCTATCACAACACAAAACACCGCTTATACGAATTCACAAAGGCTACAACACGCCTCTAAGGTCGGTTAACGGGTTCCTAAAAGGACGGGTATTACAGTATATTTTTTGTACTGTAATTATTTTGTTTCCTGCTCCTTGCTTATAAAAGGATGCGTTTTTTATGTTGGGGGCAGTCTAGTATTGACTCTCTCTCCTTCTTTTTCTCTATTGTAAATCTTTCGTCTATCAATAAAAGTTACTTAAGTGTTCCTCAATTAGTGATTGCAATTTAAGTTTGTAAGTTATTTCTTTATTTTGTTTGTTCCTTTTTTATTTACTTTAAGGATGAGCCTTATAGGCTAAATCCTTTGTTGAATTATGTCTTGGCTTCATTAACCTACCTATTTGAACATGGATATGTTATTCTTTTAACTGGTTTTTATTACTTATCAACATAAATTAAGAGTGTTTAGTGAGGCTACATATTATGTTCGGTATGAACTGGTGTTAGGGACCTATGTGGGAGGCACCATTGCCATATGCGGATATGCCCAGAAGGCGCTGGCTTTTGCAATCCCCGGCTGGTTTAATTTGTCTATTCACAGTTTAAATTTAACACTTTCTGATAAAGTCCTAATCACTTTTTATAGTCGTACTTGGATATCATGTATGACCTTTTTCTTGTATTATGCTGGTAATTAAGTTTGAAAACATACGTTATATATATATATAGGGTCAGGATCTAGTGAAAACCACTAATATAATGAGAACTGTGAGAACCCTAACTAAATATTCACCGAATCTTGTTTCGAAAGTTTTGTTGGATCATTTACCATTGGTTTAGTTTATTCAAACACATTATTCACTATAACTAATTTTTTTTATTAAGAAAATATATACTTAATGTACGAAAATAAAATTAGGTATACTAAAACGGCTATAGATGCATGAAAATGAATATTAGGTGCATGAAAACTGTTACATGCAAGAAAATGATTAGTAGATGCATAAAAATAACAAGCTCTAGGTGCACGAAAACGAGTTCTAGGTGCATGAAAATTGTTAGATACATGAAAATGAGTAGTCGGTGCATGAAAAATAATAAAATGTTTCTCGGCTCGATTTCAATCAATAATTTATACTTTTTGGACCAAGAAATATGCTATCTAACCATAAAATTCTATGCCGAATCCAAATATGTCGTTAATTTTTAGAAAAAAAAATCCCTAAGGTGGAGTTCTCAAGGTTCTCATTATGTTGCTGGTTCTCACTTATATATATATATATAATTGGGATCTGGTGAGAACCACCAACATAATGGGAACAGTGAGAAATCCACATTATGAATCTTTTTTTTAAAAGAATAATGATATATTTGGATTTGGCATAGAATTTTATGGTTAGATAAACATATTTCTAGGTCTAAAAAGTATAAACTATTGACGGAAATCGAGGCGAGATAACTTTTATTAATTTCCATGCACCTACTATTCATTTTTATGTATCTAACAATTTTCATGTACCTAGAACTCGTTTTCTTGCACCTAGAGCCTGTTATTTTCATACACCTAGTAATCATTTTCATGAATGTAACAATTTTCATGAACCTAGTATCATTTTCGTGCATCTATAGCCGTTTTAGTATACCTAATTGTATTTTTGTACATTAACTTTATATTTTGTAAATAAATCGATAAATTTTATTTAGCTATACAAAAGAACGTGTTTAAATAAACTAAACTTAGGGTAAATGATCCATCAAAACTTTCGAAACAAGATTTGGTGATAATTTAGTGAGGGTTCTCACGGTTCTCATTAAGTTAGTGGTTCTCACCGGATTGTGTTGCTGTTGGTGTATTGTGTTGTGCGTGATGGGAGGAAGAGAGAAAAGGGAGAGAAATGAGAGAATAAGAGGGTGAGTTGTGTGAGATGTATAAGTTGAGAGAGAAGTGAGTGTGAAAATAAATTATATATAGTAAATTAGTTTTAATTAGGTGGATTAGTGAGAGTAGAGTGAGAGAGTGTTAAATTAGCTAATTAATCACCCTTTTTCCCTTTTAATCTCAACCATCCATCTCCCTCATCCAGTGACTCTGAAGAGCACTTATGGACTCACACTTTGGGGGTGGACTTAGATGGACCAATACTATATATATATATATATATATATATATATATATATATATATATATATATATATATATATATATATATATATGGTCAAGGTTTCGTACGAACTGAGTTACGGTGCAAACCGTACGAACTACGCTGGATACATTTCCTAATAAGCCCGGATACATTTGTTAATAAGCCCAGATACGTTTGTTAATAAGTGTATCCAGAGGTATTAATAAAAATGTACCTAGGATGCTATTTTATGTATCTACCACCATATCTCCATCTACAAAGCTCAACCGCCCACCGCCGCCACCACCACCACCACCGACAAACACCATACCACCACTCACAACCACACATGACCCGTCACCACCCCCAGTACAACCACTAATACTACATTTCCAGTCCGCCCGTCTCACGATCGTCGCCACTGACTCGACATCACTGCCACCAATCCATCATGATCCATTAATCACACCACACCACCTTACGCACCACCACCTTTCCTTACCCACCACCTCAGCCCCGACATCCATTTGAATCTACTGCCAGCAACACCACCACCACCACATCTACACCAAAGATATCACCAGACACCTCAATTAGCACCGAGGACATCCACGAGCTTCCTCATCCACAACCAACGCCACCTCTTCAACCAGAATCCCCAGAAAAATCATTCTCGTCCACTTTCTTCTTCTTAATAACCATTTAATTTTGCCTAAATAGAATTGGTTAACAGCTTACCCGACACCTCCAACCAACCCAAAGAAACCCACCGCACAACCACACCATACCGTGAAACCACATGTGTAGCCACTAATGCCCAACCGTACGCCAGAATTAGTTAGGGTTCATTTTTGTTCTTTACTAAAACTTGATCAAAATATTAGATCGAGCAAAAATGAATAAGAATTTCTAAAATTTGTTTGCACCAGCGGCATTATCGGGGAATTTGGAGTCAAATAGTGGTCTTAGTCAACGTTTTGATCGCCGGCGACGAAGAAAGCCTAATGTTGGTCTGGTTCATCGTGCATGGACGGCGATTCGAGTACCGTCTTCGTCAGTCATTGAGTGGCCAAAAATTGCGACGGCGGGTATTGGTTGTAACGGTGGTGGTCATGGTTGTGGTAATGGTGGTGGATAAGGATAAGGGGAGGAATATTAGAATGGTGGGTAAGGATGATGAAGAGAAAATGTACGGGTATCTGGGGTTTGTTTTCGAGGGTTATGGTATCCTTAGCTAGCTCGTAAGTTCGCACCCAAACATTAGTGAAATTAAGTGGTATCTGTCAGTCTACATATGCCTAGACTTTCAAACCCAAAAATAACTTAGAGCCATATTTTTAATGATTTCTCTCTCTCTCTCTCTCTCTCTCTCTATATATATATATATATATATATATATATATATATATATATATATATATATATATATATATATATATATATATATATATAACATTTAAGTTAACCAAAGTAAAGTTACATATTTTTTATGTGTAATGACTGTAGTAAGAAAGAGAGAAAAAAAAATTAGAAAGGGAACAAGATATCCTCCGAGATAGAAGGGAAGAAGACTACTAGTACACATAGGACAAAATATGAAGTTTTTTTTCCAAAAAGTAAGATATATACTTGTATTAACTAAACGAAACTTGAGAATTATATATTATATAGTGAACATCCGGTGAGTCTAGCTTCGTAGGTGAGCCCGTCCCGTGAATAAGGACCATTAGAAAAAAAAAATCCAAGAGTCCCCGTTCAGTCACGTCACTCCAATCATTATGTCAAAATATAAAAACTAAACCTCTCTCATCTTCATGAAGGCTACCCATTTGTAGTAGATGAGTTGATAAGTAAAAACCTCTCCTATCTTACGTCTCTTTATTGTCAAAATTTTTCTCTCTCTACAAACATTTTCTTCACCTCTCTCTCTAGTTATTGCATTCACTAGTTTTTCAACGAGAAAAATTGACGCGCATCAAATCACTCGTAGTAAATATTAAAAACTTTTTTCAACTTTTCGATCAAGCAAAATTTTCACGCAAATCTAGTCAAGATTCTATTATATCCGTTTTTCACACAACTAAGAGGTGTAAATCGCTCTCCTTTTCGCTATTTTTTAAAATAATTTTGCTGTGATTGATATTATCGCATGTTAATATTGATGTTGTTGTTCTTGTTGTTGATTGATATGAATAAATTGTTGATTAATTTCTTTGTTGTGTTTAATGTTATCACATAATTTCAAATTTAATTTGTAAGTTATTATTGTCGATTTTGAATGATATGAAGAAAATGTTGGAGTAAGTGTCCCCGACAATAATGCGATCACAATTGTCGATCATGATGATCACATGTTTAAATATCATATTCAAGAATGCATGAGGGAAAGTAATATTTTACAGTCAACTGGTCCACACATATCGGTAATGATTGGCTGACTAGAGTTTGACATTATTGTCGTGCGACAGTGGTGATCAGTTGATATCCTAAGGTCATACCTATAGGGTAATACTCTTAATTGATTATTTAATTAATCGTATACCGATATGAGTTAATTAAATTGCTTAAAATTGACAGATGATTTTGTGAGTAAAATTAACGTGTCTCATTGTAATTCGATTAAATTAGATACGGTCTAAGTAATCAAATTGTTTTATTACTTAGATTAAATTATTGTTTACGAAACAAATGAAACAGGTTGAATTATTTATTATAAATACACGTCGTTGTAATTTATAATTCGATAAACCACTTTGGTACAAGTAATCAAGAATTAATAATTAAATTTTGTATGTGACATATTTTACTAATATGTTGATTTTTAATATGTTAAAAATACACTAGTGTAACATGTCATGTAACATGTGACACATGACAAAATTGACAAATAACAAAATAAAATGGACCTTCCATTTTATGTTAAGTGTACCGAAAATGGGGAGGGTTAGGGTTTAAAATTGTGTTGATTATTTTAAATAAGAAAACACAATGATTACTCTAGCTTATAGCCATGCATACCTAGTTTGCCTTAGGTAGAATGTGAAGCTCATGCATTGGCTCTCTTTCCTCCCCCCAACCAGTTTTATGCATAGAAAACCCAAGGGCTTTTCTCTTTTTAATTCACATTTTTCACTACATAATTTTTCTAGTGTTAGAAATATTATTACTCTCTAAAATTTGTGAAATAAAATTTAGAGAAATAAACCTCACAAATACTCCTCTCTTGACCGAAATACAAGAGAATAAAACACCATTTTGTGTCAAATTTTAAGCTTGTATTAATTAATACTAGTCTTATATTAATTAAACTAATTAAGGAGTTATCTTGGGTATAATTCCTTAGGAGAGATTCTCAATTTGAATCTTATTCTTCCATTTTGGAAAGCTCAAGAACTAGTAAGTAGGTGAACTCACTAGTGCCCATTTATCCGAATTTATCAATGTAAGAATTGATTTTTTTCTCCTTATCTTTTGTAATACTTTTGCATGCATAAGATCCGTTTTAATTTTATGACTAAATTAAACTATCATACTATGAATATGTAAAAATATGAGGTTAATGAATCCCAACAAGTGGTATCAGAGCACATGGTTATTGCATGCAAAATCGGGTTTGTTTTTCCGAGTTAATTATTTTTTTTTGGTGAAATGTGAGAAATATATTAATATGAAAAATATAATTACATTATGGTGATCATACAAAAGATATCATTCTATAATACGCATTTTAGTCAGCCAATCTCGTTCTGCAAGAGTCATCACTGTTCTTTCCCGGGTTCGAACTCTTGATCTCATATTCTCCAATATAGCACCTGCCACCCTTTCAGGCCTAAGCAAAATCATCTCATTCCTACTTCTATTTCTCTGCTGCCATACCTGGTACATCAAGCTCATCACTATGGCATTTTGTACTCCCTTCTGGAGCCCCGTGCCTGTTCTACAACTGCACCACTCAACCAAATCCCTGATAGGAAATGTCCAGGGAGTGTTCCTATTCAGCTCCAACACCACTCTTCTACTGTAAGGGCACTCACAGAACAAGTGCTCAATTATTTCATCAGCTATGCCACACAGGTAGCATTTCTCCTCAATGATCACCCCAAACCTGACTAGCCTCTCTACTGTATTCAGTGCCTTATGAGCAACCATCCATCCCATAAATTGATGTTTAGGGATTGTCCATCCATTCCAAACTGCCTTATCCCACTGAATTCTTGGCCTTGTACCTCTGAACCAGTCATAGCAACCAGCAGGAGAGTACCCTCCTGGTTGAACACTCCACTCTCCATTGACATAACCATTCCTCATTTCTTCCTTAACCTTGCATATTCTCCTCCATACCCAACTTGAGTTCGAACTAGGCTTGTATTCCATCCACTCCTGACCCTTAAGATAGTTACTTTGCACCCAGTTAACCCAGATAGAGTCTCTTTGTGTAGCAACCCAGTCCACCAGTCTTCCTACCATTGCCTTGTTCCAAAATTCCTGGTCTTTGATCCCCAAACCACCTTCCTCCTTAGGTCTGCAAATTGTGTCCCATCCCACTAGGGGAGCCCTCCTATAGTCTCATTTGAGTTATCCCAGAGGAAATTCCTACAAACTGCTTCAATCCTTTTGATGATTCCTTTGGGGAGAACAAACATAGATGCCCAGTAAGAGTGTAAAGAATTAAGCACACTCTTTACTATGACTAACCTACCTGCATAAGAGAACTTTCTTGCCCCATACCCATGTATCCTTGCACATATTTTATCCACAAGACACTCACAATCTTGCTTCCTGAGTCTTGTAGTCTGGATTGGCATACCAAGATATTTAAAAGGGATGCTCCCTTCATGAAACCCGATATCGCAATATCTCGGATTTAAGTTGCTCAGGTACATTCTGAAGTAGGCATTAGATTTTGAGGCACTAACTTGCAGTCCAGAAGCATTAGAAAATGTAGAAAATGACTGTAACAACAACATCATAGAAGTGGCATCCCCCATCAAGAGCATGACATCATCAAAGCAAACATAAGACTAGTGAGTCTTTGTTTCTTGCACATAGGATGGTAGTGAAAATCAGGCTTTGAGGAAGCATATTGCAAGGAACGAGACAGGTACTCCATACACAATGTGAAAATCAAGGGGGAGAGAGGATCCCCCTGTCTTAAGCCCCTCTTCCCCTGGAAGTAGCCAAACATTTCTCCATTTAAAGAGAGGGAGAAGGTAGTTGTAGTAATGCATTGTAGAATCATTGCTTTAAAATCAGGTGGGAATTGGAGCTCCTCCAAAAGATTCTCAACAAAGCACCACTCTACAGTATCATATGCTTTCTGCAAATCTATTTTGAACATACATCTTGGTGAAGCATGAGTCCTTTCATATAGCCTGATCAAATCTTGACAGATTAAGATGTTCTCTTGGATGCTTCTTTGCTGAATAAAAGCTCCCTGGTTCTGTCCTACAATGTGAGGTAACACTTGACTAGTCCGGAACAAAGCAGCTTTGAGATGACTTTGTAAACAACATTACAACAGGCAATTGGTCTGAACTGGAGCACACTTTTTGGCCTGTCACACTTAGGAATTAGTGTAACATTCATGGAGTTAAACTGCTTGAGTAGTTGCCTGCTTTGGAAAAAATCTTGGACTGCTCTTATAACATCCCCTCCTATCTCCCCCCAAGCATCTTTGAAAAAATTACTCGTGTAACCATCTGGCCCTGGTGATTTAATATCAGGAATACTAAAGAGAGCTTCTTTAATCTCCTCCCCAGTCACAGGTTTCCTTAGCATATGCCAGTGGTCAGCAGTACATACAGGTCCTTGAGCAATGATTCTTCTATGTATCTTCTTAGTCTCTTTACTTGATCCAAGTAGAAGTTGATAGTAGTCAATACATGCCTTCTGAATTTGCTCCTGAGTCTCACACACCTTGCCAGTCATGTCCTCAATCATAGCAACCTTGTTCATATTCCTTCTCCTTTTCAGCAGACCATGAAAGTATGAGGTATTTGCATCCCCATCCTTTATCCAATTATGCTTAGATTTCTGAACAAGGAAGCTTTCCCTGGCCTTAGCTAGCTCCTGCAGCTGAATAGAGGCTTCATATTCTTCAGTGATCTTTTACACATTAGTAGGATCCCTGTTAATCCCTTCCTGCAACCCCTCCACCTTTTTCTGTAGAATAGCAGCTGCATTTTCAATATCACTGAAACACTCTTTATTCAGCTCCTTAAGGACAGCTTTCATACCTTTCAAATTCTTTGCCAGTCTAAACATGGGTGTGCTCGTGAAGCCAGTATCCCAATCAAAGGAATGAACTTCTCTGAACCACCCCACATGTTGTAATATTTGAAATTTCTTTTACCCTGACTGTGACTAATGCTCTTTAATAAGCAAGGTGTGTGATCCATCAAACCCTCAGGCAAAAAATGAGCATATATATCAGGAAAGGAGTCACACCAGACTTGATTGACCAAGAACCTATCAATTCTGCTATATATATGCTCCTCAGGCTTCTGCTTATTGTTCCAGGTAAACAAGTCTCCTACTGCAGCAACATCCACCACCCCACAATCTGCATTACATCTTCTAAAAGGTTCCATTTCACCAGCTGGAGTATTACCCCCTACTCTCTCTGATGCATTCAGAACACAGTTGTAGTCTCCTTCAATTGCCCATGGTCCATTAACCAGGTTCGAAATCTTCCTCAAGCTATCCCACAGAGGCTCTCTCTCATGTTGTCCATTGAAGGCATACACCATAGTTAACCAAAAACTCCTCCTATCCACCAAAGAATCAACTTTCATATGAACAAATTGAGCATTGTATTCTATCACATTCACCCTAAAGCAACTTGGCTTCCAAATGATCCAAATGCGTCCTCCAGAATGATATCCCGAATTTGTAGTGATGCACCAATTAGAAAAACTATTCGCAGCCTTTTGAAAGGCTTTATTCTTTATTTTTGTTTCAAGTAAACCAAATAAACCTATATTATTAGCTTGCAAAAAATTATTTATATCTCTTTGTTTGCCTACTCTATTCATTCCTCTTATGTTCCAGAATCCTATCCTATCCATTAGATAAAATAGTATTTGAAGCATTACCCATTTCAGAACTGATCTTCTTAGGAGGGGAGGCAGCAACCTCCTTATAAGAGTAAGCTCCAAAACTCTCATTACTGTACCCCTCCTTTGGTCTCTCATTACTATGCATCTTCACAAACCTCTTTCTAGGAGTATGAAACCCCACAACAGATCTCCCCTCCACATGAGTAGTGTCCTGAACTGCTGGCTCAGGAGCCCTAGCAGGGGCATTCACCTTCTGCACTGGCCTCCATTCCTTCCTAATGAGTTGCTGGTTTGATTTCTTTGGTTCCCCCTTCCTACAATTCTCCATTTCATGGCCCATACCCTTGCATTTCTTACAAGTTACAGGTTTCCATTCATACTCAATATCCACCTTAACCACATCTCCATTCTCATCTTTAAACGATACACTCTTTGGCAATGGTTGGTCCACCTGCAACTCCACCATAACCCTAGCATACCCTAACCTTGTTCTTTCCTCTGTGGCCACATCACATTTCACATACTTGCCTACCAGATTAGTGATCTTAGGAAGACCTTTGCCCCAAAATTTGATAGGCAGTTTATGAATTTTAATCCATGCAGGCACAGTTTTCACATTTTCCTTACTCATCTCCATGTCCTTCTCCCATGGCTTGACAATCATGGGTTTATTATCAAAGAGGTAATGCCCTGAACTTAGAACTCTATCTTTCATCTCTAAGGTTTTGAAACGAACTAGGAATATCCCATTTGGCATGAATGATATTTTGTCGATGTTAAACTTTGTCCATATTCTCCTTATGAAACCTTCCACAATCTCCCATGGCGGGTTAGCACCTAGGATAAAACACACTACTGCTTGCTTCCAGTACTCTACCTCTTCTTCAACGTCCTCTATTTGGATCTGTAACATCTCCTCTTGCTCATCCTTCTTATCATCTTCAGTATTTTCAATCTCCTCAGTCTCTGTTTCTCCATTTTGTTCAGGGTTTTCCGGGTTTACTATCCCCTGTTCCAAACTGTCTTTCACATATTCTTCCTCCTCATCACTTTCCTCTATCTCCTCATCAGTTTCTCCCTCCTCTTCCGTCTCCACAACCAATTCTGGTATTCCTACTATGTCATGTATCTTTTTGGATTTGCCTATCTCATCAACATCTGGTCCTTCTAAAGCAGCATTAGGGTTACTCTGTTCCATGTTTTCCGAGTTAATTAGTTAACACATAAAACTTGTTATTTAGGATTTATGAAGATAAATCATGAAATAATTTTTCATGTTAAAATTTTCTGGTCCTAAATGGATTTTAGGTCATATGGGATGATTTATGGATTTTATTGTTCATTTTATATATTATTGGCATTAAAATGTAATTTTTATGAGGAAAATGTCATTTTTGGACTAAAATAGCTAAACTTCGAATTTTTAAGTGATTTTTGGATATGTTCTCACATATATTATCTACTGGTTTCATGTTAAATTTCATGAAAAACTAAGTTATTTTACATGAAATATGGATTTTATAAGTTTAAATCGAATTTAAAGGGTTTATTAGGTTAATATGAGTTATATTTCGAATATGGTCATGAAACTTTTATATGTTGTCACATGAATTTTTACTCAGTGTGTATAAAAATATTAGATGAATTGAACTTTTTATGCATGATTTATGAATTTTTGAGTAAAATTCAATAAATAGTGACTTAAATTAGCCTATTATGCTAAAACATATTTCATGACTAAAGAAAAACGTCATATGTTGCATTTTATCCTACATTTCAGATGTAAAAGTGAAAAGTTGATTAAAATTAATTTTCTCATTTTTTAATGGTCATATTTGATAAAACCGATAAGCCGCAACGATGAGTTTCTCGAAAAATTTTCGAAATTTTTAACCTAAGTTTTGAACATTATGAGTGTCATGGTATTTTTCCAGAATATTCATGAGTTTGAATTTCAAATTTTGAAATTATTTAAAAATTTTATAATTTAAATTTGGAGTTTATAGTATAATATTGTTTTTTTAGGTCCATAATGAACAATATTAAGAAATCAAGTTGAATTATTGTCAAAATATTAGTGAAAACTAAGTTTTGAGTCCTAATATGGTTAGGGTAATTAACTTGAACATAAATATGAATTTATGTAATTTTTGTGATTTTAACAAGTTTATAATCACGCAAATCCATAAAAATCGATAAAATATACGATATTGGCTCTTAAAAGGCGATTTAGCATAAAATTAAGCATGTTCATACATATTATAATGCTGTATTTTATTTATGATTGTCATATTTTGATTTATATAATTTTGAATTATGTAATTTTACTTAGTATGGCCTTAGTTTTTAATCGGTATTACCCGAAATGCATGGGAATATCGATTCGGATGTAATTATTGTGATCTCGTATCACCGTTTTTTAATTTAATAGATTTTAATTTTTATTACAAATGTATAATAGGAAATTATGTAATTCTATTTATTATTTTGTAATTTCTCGGAGTTTCAATGAAGACGGTGTTACCTCGAGATGCGTGCCAAGACCGAAGTTCAAGGGACCAAAGGAGTTGGTTTCCGAATTTGTAATAGTTTATTAGATTTACTATTTTAGGAAGACCATACTAGGACTTTATATTTATGCTTTGCATTTTGTTTATATGTTTGCACGCATCGCTAAATCGTCATAACTAAACATGCATTTTATTTAATCGAGTTATCGACCGTGTCAATTATAATTATCGTAGTTCACCGCTTTAGTTCACTTAAAACATGATAGATAATAAATTGACATGACCTCTCACTAAATTAATAATTAAGAAATAGCCTTACCAAATAGTAGAACGCATGAAGTACCAATTTCATAAGGGAGTTGAGCCGGCTTTACCGTAATACAAACCTTGTTACATTGGCGAAGTGGGATAGTAAAATTTTATTACATCGAAATTTCGATTGAGCTCAACGGAAGTATTCGTGACCGTAGTCCATGTGTTCCGGGCTAAAGATAAATATTAGGGTAATTTTATCGACCGAGAGTTCTAAAAGTAGAATCGATTAAAGAGTTAATCCACCGAGTTATATTAATAAGGGATGAATCGGCTCACCGTGCCCGAGTTAATATGAATTTGGATCTCGGGATCATTTATTCTAGTTGGGTAGAGGTCACTAGATAAATGCAATAAAACTTGTTTAAATAATCTACAAGTATTATTATTAAAACGATAAATGTTTTATTATTCTTTCTATTTTGTTTTGTAGACCGCTTTTATTTCTCAATAACAATGGCCGCACCAAACACCAACGCAAACACTCTCACTAATGTTTCATGGCTCCGATCCTTTATGGATCGATGTAAACTTTAAAAGAATGGGTCATATTTCTTCGATTGGGATGCCCAACTCAAATTAGCCGCTCAAGGTGACGACAAGCTTCGTTACCTCATTGAGGCCTCTCCACCCGAACCTAATGCTAGGTCAAGTGCCACCAATAAGGAAGCATATGAAGCTTAGCAAAAAGAGTCCGCCGCTATCAAAAATGTATTGATTTTTGCTATGGAGGCGGTTCTCCAAAGGAGAGCCTTTAAGATGGGCACCGCCTACGAAATCTACTCTAAGCTTGTGACAATGTTTTCACAAACACCGAGGATCGTCCAATATGAGGCGGCCTCGGCATTCTTTGATCTCGACTTCAAAGAGGGCCAAAAGGTTAGCCCTCATGTGCTCAAATTGTTGGAGCATGTCGAGACATTGAAGATTCAAAAGGTTGAAATTCCAAAAGAACTAATCATTGATAGAATTCTTCACTCCTTAAGCAAAGTCAAAGCATATGTGCAATTCCGGGTGAATTTCAACATGCAAGACAAAGATGTGTCCCTTGAAGAGTTGCAAAAATTACTTGTGCAAGCCTAAAGGGACATGGGGCTAAATGCTAGCTCCTCTAAGGATGTGCTCAATATAAGCAATAAGAGCAAGGGAACCTTCAAGAAGAGTGGCAAAAAGGGCAAGAGGCAAGCTCCCATGAAAACCAAGGCCAGAACTTTTGAAGCTAGCACTTCCAAACTCAAGAAGGGTCCTCTTGACAAGTGCCATTAGTGTAATGGCATTGGACATTGGAAGAGGTATTGTTTCAAATATCTTGGTGACATCAAATCTGGAAAGATCACTCCAGTAGGTAAATGAATATCCCTTCTTTTATGTTTCTAATTCAACTTTAGTATTTTGATACAAGTTGTGATAATGTATCCCCTTTTATTGTAATTAGGGCCTCCTCCAAGCAACAAAAAGACAAGGAAAAGCAAGCTTGAGAGATTATGAGAGAGCTAGGAGTAGCCACCCATGAAGCTTGGCTTTGTTTGTTGTCTTTATTATCATGTTGTATTTTGAATTTCTAGAACTATTTCAATTTCCTTGTTTGACATGGAAATTTGTTTTAATCCTTTGAACAATGGTTGTAATTTTGGATTAATAGTGACTTGGTTTGCAACCCAAGTCACTACGTTTATTGTATTTCTAATTGTTCTAAAATTCATCTTTATATGCTTGACATAGAAACATATGAATATCTACTTAAAATTGATCCAATAGACAATTACAATGATAGATTCATTATATGTACATAAACTTGAAGTTTGTGAATGATCTATTATAAAGTAATATTGAGTTAATGAACTCACATAGGGGAAACTTAATAACCTACATACACCCATTAAATCTTTATAAATAAGTCTATTAATCTATGTGATATCTCTCTTTCTTCACCAAAACATCATTTGTGTCATGAAAGCTATCTTTTGAATATTTAGGGTATTTATTCTAAAGATAGAGTGGGAGTAATATTAAGACACAAAGAATGCTTTAAGTCTAGTATATTATTCCCACTCTATCTTTAGAATAAATACCCTAAATATTCAAAAGATAACTTTCGTGACACAAATGATGTTTTGGTGAAGAAAGAGAGATATCACATTGATTAATAGACTTATTTATAAAGATTTAATGGGTGTATGTAGGTTATTAAGTTTCCCCTAAGTGAGTTCATTAACTCAATATCACTTTATAATCGATCATTCACAAACTTCAAGTTTATGTACATATAATGAATCTATCACTCTAGTCAGCCAATCATTAAGTTAATGAACTCACCTAGGGGAAACTTAATAACCTACATACGCCCATTAAATCTTTATAAATAAGTCTATTAATCTATGTGATATCTCTCTTTCTTCACCAAAACATCATTTGTGTCACGAAAGCTATCTTTTGAATATTTGGGGTATTTATTCTAAAGATAGAGTGGGAGTAATATTAAGACACAAAGAATAATTTGAGTCTAGTATACCTATGATTTGTATGCCTTGAGTAGATGAGATCTATGTATACCTATGATTTGTATGTTTTGAATAGACGAGATCTATGTAAGAGACAAGATTTAGTATACATTTCTAATCATAGTAACTACGTGAGGAAACCAAAAGAAGATGGTCTTAAGGTAACTACTTGAGGACACCAAAAGAAGACGTTCTTAAGGTAACTACGTGAGGAAATCAAAAGAAGTTGTTCTGCTACATGAGGAGACCAAAAGAAGATGTTCTTAAGGAAACTACGTGACGATACCAAAAGAAAGTACTTAAAGGAACATGACTAATGAAAAAAACTTAACATAAAGATTCAACGTTAATGTTTACTTAAGAGCCTAATAAAACAAAAATGCATCCTTGAATATAAATGATATTTATGATTAAGAGTTGCATAGAAAGACATATCGATGTCTATAAATAGCTAAGTTAATGGTTAACCATGCTAGAGTCATTGCTAAATTTCATGAAAATGGACAAGTTGTACCTTCTTCCGAAATGAGTATTTTGAAAGGGACATATGAACTCCATGTTGAATTTTACTTTTGAGTAATGACATTGCTTCGCTTCATTTTAAGGATGAATAAGTTAGAGATTAAAGTCTCTTTCCATTGTTAAAGATCGAAACCTCTTTCCAAATAGGTATTTGAAAGGATATGTTGATAACATACGTGGTTTTGTCAGAACAACATAGCAAAGCAAAAATGATTTCAATTCATGAAATGTTTCGATTGAGTGGTCAATCGTGAAACATGTGGAATTGAGTGGGAGTTTGAAAATTTCATTTGCAGACATAAGATTTAGTGGGAGTAATCATCGTCCATGAATTTTATAACTTATTACTCATTGAGAATGACGAGCATATACTATCTTTGATAAAGAAAGCTATTAATATTTCAATTCTGGATGAATATGGACTAAGATGAATCCAATTAAAACATGGGATATTGGATTGGCACTAAGATGCATACATCAAATCAACAAGATATGTAGGTTATTCATATCGATGAAGATCGAATTACCATGAGAAGGTCATGTTCATTCATTGAACCTAAGAACTGTTGACTACATGATTGAGATCACTAATGTTTCCGCCATTAGAATGATCATGCACATGTCCTAAATAAGTCACATGCTTAGAGCATGATGAGTCATTGGTAATCCATATAAGAATCGTCATGAATTCTCGATGAGAACTAATGAGCTATTCTAGAGTTTGGAAGAACACTCAGTTATGTCATAAGAAGTTACACATGCTGGAGTTTCCAAACACATAAGGATTTATGAAGATCCTAAGTCAATTAAGATAAGAGAGAAATAATAATTTGGAAGGATACTTAGTTGTGGTAAGAAGTTACACAAAACTAGTATTTTTCCTAAAAAGGAAGGATTTGTGAGAAGTCCCAGACCTGTCATCTTGACAATTGTTGCAGGATCCTACAAAATATATACCCAGTACATTGTGAGTTGGTGGAACACTTGACTAATGCAAGTTGTATCATCCACCATAATCCAAATTGCTGGTTATGTGATAAAGAAAAAAGGATTTGTTACAAGTTTAAAGACCCAAGATCTAGTTTGAAGACTAGACATGTGCTTGGTAGAGTTCATGCTACGAGAGATAAAATGAAAATAAGGGAAATCGCAATTCGAAAGGTTGAGCACGTGGACACATGGTGTGCTAAACTTTTATTGCATCAACAAGTGTTAACACACTTGTAAGACATATATATAGTAGTAATATGGTATTGACTACTCAAATGAAATGTCTACATTTATCATTTGAGTTATCATTAAGTCATCTTGTACTTTGTTACATCCAAACGGGTTGTAGAGAGAATATTGAACCCCGTTAAACTGAACCCGGATTAACATGGTATTTGCCCATAGTCACTTGTATGAGGTGACGTCTCGAAGTGACTAGAATGTGATGCGATTGATGGCAAGTTCAAGTGCCATAGAGTCATATGAGATGACTAGTCGATCACATAGGCACACTGTTATGAACACTTTGTCGGGCCTAATGACCGCTTATAGAGTTCTGGCAAATTTATATAGCCTGGTCGTGGCAAGAGCTACAATAGTATTCTAATGAGTCGATTCTTTTGACTAAAGACTGTTCGCCCAAGGTGGCACAGTTTTAGAGTAACTTTGATTTATGATCCTACGACCTTCGTAAATGGGGTTAAAGGGCTTATTTTGGGTTACAATGAGCTGTGTCTAGTCGAAGGGAATAGTGCGATAACAATTGTCCACCCCTTTGTCAGGGTTAAAACAATATCTCAGGGCCACTCGAGGAGTAATGAACTGGAAATACATGGCCACGCTCGGAAGGTATCTATGGTAGATAATAAGTTATTTTCCAGATCGAGGAGACCACTCTCGATATGATCACTTGCAAGTACGACCCGAAAGACACCTTGCATTGAGTGGGAGATTGTAATAGGACAAAAGAATTGGTGACGCACACTTGTCGACGACAAGTGGGAGATTGTTGGAGTAAGTGTCCCCGACAATAATGCGATCACAATTGTCGACCATGATCATCACATGTTTAAATCTCATATTTAAGAATGGATGAAGGAAATTAATATTTTATAGTCAACTGGTCCACACATATCGGTAATGATTGGCTGACTAAAGTTTTACATTACTGTCCTGCGACGGTGGTGATCAGTTGATACCCTGAGGTCATACCTATAGGGTAATACTCTTAATTGATTATTTAAGTAATCGTATACCGATACGAGTTAATTAAATTGCTTAAAATTGACGGATGATTTTGTGAGTAAAATTAACGTGTCTCATTGTAATTCGATTAGATTAGATACGGTCTAAGTAATCGAATTTTTTTATTACTTAGATTAAATTATTGTTTACGAAACAATTGAAACAAGTTGAATTATTTATTATAATACAAGTCATTGTAATTTATAATTCGATAAACCACTTTGGTACAAGCAATCAAGAATTACTAATTAAATTTTGTATGTGACATATTTTATTAATATTTTGATTTTTAATATCTTAAAAATACACTATAGTGTAACATGTCATGTAACATATGACACATGACAAAATTGACAAATGCCAAAATAAAATGGACCTTCCATTTTATGTTAAGTGTACCAAAAATGGGGAGGGTTAGGGTTTAAAATTGTGTTGATTATTTTAAATAAGAAAACACAATGATTACTCTAGCTTATAGCCATACATACCTAGTTTGCCTCAGGTAGAATGTGAAGCTCATGCATTGGCTCTCTTCCCTCCCCCCAACCGGTTTTATGAGGGCTTTTCTCTTTTTAATTCACATTTTTCACTACATAATTTTTCTAGTGTTAGAAATATTATTACTCTCTACAATTTTTGAAATAAAACTTAGAGAAATAAACCTCACAAATACTTCTCTCTTGACCGAAATACAAGAGAACAAAACACAATTTTGTGTCAAATTTTAAGCTTGTTTTAATTAATACTAGTCTTATATTAATTAAAATAATTAAGGGGTTACCTTGGGTATAATTCCTTAGGAGAGATTCTCAACTTGAATCTTATTCTTCCATTTTGGAAAGCTCAAGAACTAGTAAGTAGGTGAACTTACTAGTGCCTATTTATCCGAAATTATCAATGTAAGAATTGATTTTTTTCTCCTCATACTTTGTAATAGTTTTGCATGCATAAGATCCGTTTTAATTTTATGACTAAATTAAACTATCATACTATGAATATGTAAACATATGAGGTTAATGAATCCCAACAGAAAATGTTTAATTTTATTGTTGCTGTTCTAGATTTAGGATTAATATTTTGCTCAAACTGAGTAATAGATTTTTTGCAAAAAAAATTAGGATTAATTTTGTTGTTGTTGTTGTTGTTGTTGTTGTTGTTGTTGTTGTTGTTGTTGTTGTTGTTGTTGTTGTTGTTGTTGTTGTTGTTGTTGTTGTTGTTGTTGTTGTTGTTGTTGTTGTTGTTGTTGTTGTTGTTTTTGTTATTGTTGTTGTTAATGTCGATTTTATGTGTTTCAATTGTTTGTGTGAAAAAATTAGGGTTAAGACATGATAAAATTTAGTAATAATGTTCGTTTTATTTTGTACTTATTAAATTACGATTTATTAAATTAACTTATTACTGTAAGATTGTTACTATAATATTATTACTGTTACATTTTTGCTATAACAATGTAACATTATTACTGTAACATTACTACTAGCTTACTGCATGTCATGATGTTATTATTGAGGAATCGTTCCTTACTGTTGAACTGAACTTGAAATATTGTTACAACATTGTATATTTAATATTGTGTGATTTAATCCAATTAAATTTGTTGGTATAACATTGTCATTAACTTACAAGAGATGTGGATCACTAATGATGGATTATCGGCATTCACATATTTATTTATTAATGGTCCAATGTTTTGTTTTGAATGTCAAGAAATTTAAAGAAGAAGGTTTGAGAAATGAACCGACATAAAACAAGTCGCGCAAAGATACGGTGTATATAAAGAAGAGAAAGACACTGGCAAATCACTTTATTGAAGTTGAAATGCTAGTAGAAACTTTTAACATTATGTGTGATTATGATGTATATTTGCTGTAAAGTTTTCACATTATTGTGATATGATATTGCAAAACATTTTAGCGTATCATGGTCAGCTGGACTGTGTTTATTCACTTGCATTTTGCTATGGAATAATTTAACTTTGAACTTTTAAATATTGTTTTCGTGTTACTTTGATGAATCAACGTTGTTACAATAACATAATTAGTGTGTCATTGTTACTTTAATGAACAAATGATGTTACACTAACACCATTACTCTAAATATGTTTAAAACTAATCTTTACCATTACATTTCAGAACTACATTATACACCGTCTTCTATAATAAACGAAATAATTAATTTTTATTATAACATTAATGAATCAATGTTTATACAATAACACTGTTACAATAATATTGATGTACCTTTATGTATTAAATGTAACAAAGATGTTACAGTAACACTGTGTTACTCTGACGAATGATTGATCTTACTGTAACACTATTACTATAACGTGGCAGAATAAGGATTGGTTGTATCAGAAACAGGAGGAACGAAAAAAGTTCTCTAATAAACTAAAGCAACGAAGTGGTGTTCACCATACAATAAACAACATTAAACAATATTTGGTATGTTTGAAAAGATGGCGATACAATCTTAAAGTAACTAGATAGGCTATATGGGATTCGAACTCATACTTTTGTGCAAACTTTGCACATTTCTCTTCCATTTGAGCTAATAGCCTTTAAACTAACAATTGGATTGTAGGGGAACTGGTACAAGAATATAATACATAAAAAACAATAATACTTGGAGAAAACATGATAAACATTGACAATGAATAGTATAGGACAATGATTTTACTGTAATGAAGCACTCTTGTTACTGTAACATTATTACAGTAACTAAAAACATAGATCAAGATTGAATCCAGAATTGGAAACTAATATTGCTGTAACACTATTACAATAACTAAAGATATAGATCACCCACACCTTAACTTAAGTATATATATACCTTCTTGACATAATACTCCAAACTCAATGTCATTACTGGCCAAAAATTATATTTTAGGATTGTTTAAATAATCCCGAGCATATGTATGAACCATAAAGTTCTTACTCATCAGCTTGATGAGAAATGAGAAAAAAATAATCATAAATTTGCGTAGTATCAAGTCGATCCATTGAAAATCAAGTTTGAAAATCCAATTGAAAACAATCACATAAGCAAAAAAGCAAACAAAATCTCCAAATAAAGTTCAATTAATCAACTTGTAAGAGTATAATACTTAGAGAACAAAAATAATGCAGTATTACGCCATCAAGGTAGTCACAATTGTACAAGAAATCAGTATAATCTAACGCCAACAAATTCTGCATTATTGTAACAGAAGGCCAACAATTTCCCCATTACTATAACACATTAAACTGTTACTATAACACATTAAACTGTTACTGTAACACCATTACACATTACCATAACAAAGTTACACGAAGCACACAATTTCGTCACAGAATAATCTAAGTTCTTCTAAATTGATTGACCTAAGGTTCATCTAATCTCTGCAAATTAATGCGAAATAAGAGACAAAATTACAAAACTGAAAAGCTCGCATAAGAAATGAATAATAATTGCAATTTATTTGTAAACCTACATCAATTCAATCCGAAAATTGCATACGAATAACAAAATACGTAAATTTTGTGAGATTGAGCGAAAAATCTTCACCTCAAGTTTAAATAATAGAATTTCACACTATGTCGCACGATTCCTAGTGATAATTGTAAATTAAAATAGGAGGAAAAAAATCATCGTCATAATGGCAAAATATATCGCACGATTCTTAGTGATAATCTTCCAGATCTGTAAATCCAGGTATCAATTTTACTATGTCATAACCCTAATTTTTTCACAAGCATTAAGAACACATATAATAAACAGTAAATAATATAAAGATGGTGATATAACATGTAACAATTCATAAAATTGCACAAAAAGTCGTATATCAAATAACAGTCAACAATAATTAGAATTAAAACCGAATCATACACTACACCAAATCGGACCATCAATAAGGAGCGTATCACAACGGTTTAATGCATTTAATAATGACACTTAGATTATCATTTTCAAAATATTGGCGGAAACCTAGACTGCGCTAATAAGAATAACGGTTTCCGTCGAAAACTGTTCTTATTATAATATGACAACGGTTGTATAACAAACCGTTATAAAAAACGTTTAACGGTTTCCATAAACTCGTTATATAATCACCCTTATCAACGGTTGTTAGACAAATGTTACCAGTTTAAGAAAACGGCGTTTCGAAAACCGTTACGAAATTAAGACTAGCAACGGTTTTTGGTACCCGTTGTTATGTTATAGCTACGGGTTTCTTAAGACCATTATCATTTGCTATAATGATATAACGGTTCCTCTGTACCCGTTGTCATTTATCATTTACGGGTGAAAAATAAACGTTATATACATTTTTCAATGTAAAATATCCAACCGATGCATGTATGATAAATAATGAACCGTTGCATGCATTGTTTTGTTTGACCATTATTTACTATCCGTCCATTATTATATCCATACATGCATACATATTTTCCTATAAATATATCACTTATAATGTGATCAATTAACCATATTCACCAATTCAACGTTCAATTAATCATAGCCTATAATTTAATTAAAAATATTACACTTCGATCACCATGTCGTCATCGTCTTCTACACCCGCCGAATCACAATCAAATACGCGCTATGTCCATCCTATTACGTGTATTATACACAACCTTTCAATCAAATATGATAACAATGGTAAGGCTTTTTCGAGAAGTTTTACTTGGATGAGAGATATGCTTCGTCAAGGTGGTTATACGAACGTTAAAAAGGTCCACCTAGCTTGGACTAAAGTTCATGGTTTTCTTGGTTACACAATGATCGAGTTTGAAGGTTTTGGGAAGAAGCTGGAATCTTTTCGTCAAGCAAGAAAACTCCAGGCAAGATACGAGGATCATGATGCTGGGAAGAAAAATTATTATACGGATGATGTGTTACAAGCGCAATATTTATAGATAGCAACCGATTGTGACATTAATCTATTAAGAATATATCGACACTATATTGACACTGTGCCTCGTTCATGGTAGGCACAACAAGTGCCTCTTAATAATCCACATATTGAATTCCCAATATTTATCGCAATTGACAGGGCAGTCGTATACCTATCAAAAATAACCAACTGGCTCTAACTAATATAGCTAGGGAAGTCGGGTCGAATCCACAGAGAGATGGGAAATTGTCAGCTTAATCTAAGTCCGTCAAGGTAACCAAATTGGGGGTTTTAATTGATAGATTCTAAACTAATGAGAGTAAGGAAGAGAAATAAAGTAGAGAAAGGGAGTTAAACAGATAAAGAAAACAGCTAAGACAAGCGGTTGACCATAATCATTCGGTCAAGTAATCTGAGTCTCAGGTCAATGCAACTACGGTCTGAGGAGCAGTGAATATCTCTTTTCGGTCTCAATTCGCCCTAAAGCACAGATAGCTTAACTTTCGCCCTAACTATAATGCTCTATTGTTCGCTACTAGTCTCGCCTATTCCAACCTTCCGGTCCAGGTCAAGGGTCACTGTGATATAAATGCCTAATTGCGTCGACTCAATTAAACAAATACAATTAATTGCAGCAGTTAACAACAAAGATTATACCAGCATTAACCCAATAAATTGATTACTATCCCTTCATAATTATGGATCCCCTATAGTCTTAGCAGAGGGGAATTAGCTACGCATTATCATTAAACGAACAATAACAATAAATAGATAATTAACACTAAACATCATAACAACTAATAAAGATCGAATTAAAGCAATTATTATAACAATAAGGAGAGAAAGGATTAAAGCAATGATTAAGATTAAGGGATTAAAGATGAATAATAGTACCAATACAATCCGAATTCGAGTAGGAAAAATGTAGAAGGAACCAAAATTCAATGAACAGTAGCAAAGTCTAAAGTCAAAGTGAATGAGAGAATCCAGAGAGAGGAAGAGTAGAGTTACGTTGTTCCCCCTTCTGTCATATACGAAATTACTCTCTAAACCTAACCTATGGGCTAATTACAAAAGCCCATACGAAATTAGGCGGAAAATAAACTAACGCAGGACAAACTACTCGATCGAGCAAACTAGCACCAAACCACTCGATCGAGTGGAAATAAACCACTCGATCGAGCACTCCTTGCAAAGTCTTCTCTTGTGTAAACTTGGACTGCTCGATCGAGCAACCTTAAGAAAATAAAGCATTCGATCGAGTAGAAAAACTACTCGATCGAGCTATTTAAGCACGATAGACCTTGAATTACTTCCCAAAACCAGCTCACGCGTCTGCCAAGTGTTAGATTTCCAAGCTCCGGTTCTTCGTTCTCTATAAATGCATGCAAATGGGACGCATTAAGGCTCGATTTAGCTCCTCTTTGATTAATTCCTGCAAATTACGTAAAAAGAACCAAAGTAGGATATTCGGGAGCATTTGTAGCTAGATGCTACATAAATAGTACAGAAATGCGTGTAAAAATGAGGTAAAAACCTTATATAAAATACACGCATCAAATCTCCCCAAACCAAACCTTTGCTTGTCCCCAAGCAAAATATGAATGCAAGTAAGAATAAACAGTAGAACGAGACCAACGCATCAGCTACAAATCACCCACCAAAACCAATTTAATGCAACAAAATGACAAAGTGGCAAATGAGAAGTGCAAACGAATTAGATCAATGTTTCAAACTTACTGAACCGTCGACCTTGCAAGACTCAAAAGATATCGGACTCTCTCGGATCACTCGTCACTCAATATTGGGCACAAGGTGAGTATATATGTGAAAGATAGAAAGAAGTAAAGACACTCACCTAACTCGATCTATAAGAACATGCATGCAGTTAACATGAATAAAGCCTCTACAACCATACATATGCATTCCAACCATACTAATGACCAAGACACATGCCGAGGACTTACATTTGGGTAAGAGAGGTAATGGGTAAGAAGGGGCTAAAATGAATTTGGATATGTGGAGTTAATAGCCAGGCTAGCAACAACGAATCCAAATTATGAACTGCATCCCAACTTCGTACTCAAAATAACAAGATGAAACGGTGCAAATACCATGCATTCTACTCACGAAACACCAAAACTCGACTACTCCCCATAAGATATAAGTGAAACATGGGAGTGAAAACCATTATACAATTTCTTTTTTTTCATTTTTCATTTCATATGATTTTTTTCTTTCTTTTCCTTATTCCCATCTTTTCGTTCTTTTTTTTTCTTTTTATTTCATTTCATTTTTTTTTCTTTCCCTTCAATTCTTCCACCAATTGTTGAAAATCAGATAAAGATAACCAAACTGCAGTAAAACATTCCAACAACTACTCGTTACTAGCTCGGTTAGGGTAGGAAATATTATAGATAGTAGCTAGTAGGACAAAAAGGCAATTTGGCTATATGGGGCTCATGGGTAGAATAAAATAAAGGGAACTGCCTCTCCTAACATGTGTCACCATCCACAGACCGAATGCATACAGGTATAAAGAAGACTAGACTCATGCTTATGCAAATTGATGTTACATGCCTTAAAGAGAGTACTACTCACATCCTAAATGAAACCGGTCATGAATGTCACCAGTTTATAAGCTCTAACCTCAGAATGTAATGTAGCTTGCTGATAAAAGAGTCAAGTCTATTCGTTCAGATAAGAAAGAAACAAAAACTCGTAGATCATGCACACAATCATGCCAACTAAATGTCAAGAATATGCAAGGCTCAAGTAAAGATTCAATGTAGCGTCAAAGTTCAAACGTTCCGACTCAAATTAAACATGAAATTTTTTGAATTTATATGATTTTTTTTGAATTAATTAAAACAACAATGCATGTGATAATAATTAAACGTGCAAGAAAAAATGCAAGAAAACATGCAGACAGATAAAGATATGGATGCATACCTCCCCAAACCAAACCGTACAATGCCCTCATTGTACCAAAAATAGGGAAAGAGATGCAAACTGAAGAGAAAAGGAGAAGTGGAGTCGGAAAACTTACAAAACGTCGTAAAGAGGGACCTCCCCGAACCGACCATGAACATGGGAGGTCAAATAAAGTCAAGCAGTAGCTCCATAGACGTAAAATAGCTGCTGGAAGATGAAACCACTCGATCGAGTAACTTGGAGCCGCTCGATCGAGTGAATTGTTAAATGGAAGGACTCGATCGAGTGGAAAACCAGTCGATTGAGTAAACGTGAATTTGGCTTTGGTCGATCGAGTAGTTATATCACTCGATCGAGTGAATAAAAACCCAAAAGTGCTCAATCGAGTAGAAAAACTACTCGATCGAGTGCTTGGACCTGCAAAACACGCGTTAAAAAAAAGCAAGGAAGGCATAAAAAGTTCGTAAAACAGCGTCTAAAGTTCAACAAAAAGCTAAAGAAAAATAAAGTGTTCAACAAAAGTACAATAAAACAGTTCGGGCTGCCTCCTGGAGAGCGCTGGTTTATGAGGTCTCGCACGACCTTTCTGGCATCAATTAACCAAAATGCATAAAAATTGAATTTTTTTGAAAAATCCCAAAAATATGTTCTTTAATTTCATAAAAACAAAACCCATAAAATTTAAAAATTTAAAAATCCAAAAACATGTTCATTCCTTTTTAATATAGAATTGTATATATTGTATATACTTGTTTGCTTGTTTGTCTATCCTTTTTCACATTAATCGACTACGCCACATCCGAGATATGAGGATATTGAAGACCGCATGGTATGATCTTTCCAATCTCCTTTTTCCTCTTTATGTTAATGGACTATGTGGCTTTATTTTGATTAATGCGATATAAACAATGTGAATTTAGGATTGCATTTAGATTATTTGGCATACTAGTTGGTAGAAGCATATGCATTAGGTTGTATAAATTTTAATTGCATCATGGCATATAGTTGCATTTAGGAAATATTTTGTGAAACCGTCTATTTGGGAAGCTTGACAAGTGTATATAAGGCCCTTGTAGATGCTTTTTCTTCTTAACACTTTTCTTGTTAGAATGCTTGTAAAACACCCTAGGATGTGTCATGCTAGTATCTACCTTGTGGTGTGATAACTCCTTGGCTACCGTTTATTCCAAGGTGACCATTGAAACCATGCAATCATCATCTATGTTCTACCACAATTTGTCATCAAAGGGAATGGGCATAAAAAAAATGTTCAAAATTTGAGTTCAAGAAATGAAATGAAAAGTCAAAAAGTTTGCAATTGCATCAAAAGAAAAGAGGAGCAAAAATAGACTCCTAATGCTTCAAATATAAGCACCCTCACTACAAATGGAGTAGCTTTGAGAACATTCAAAAAGAAATGCAAAGAAAAGTTGAAAATTGTCAAGTGTTGAAAATGCCAAACACCAAAAGAAATGGCAAAAAGAAAGTGTTCTCAAATGTCAAATGTCACAAGAAATTGGAGGGAAAAACAACAATAACAGAAAACTCCCAAAATAAAACTCAAATACTATTGATCCCTTTTCCATCATATCCACTTTTGTGCATGGTAGAGAGGGGACGACCCTTCTTCTTGTCTAGGCAAGAAGGGGAATTCCGCGATCCTCCAGTGTTTCTAACACCACAGGGAGTCTATTCTTGACAAAAGAATTTAACGATTGAGGACAAAGGTACCATAGCTTGACACAACTTGGAGGTGATTTATTGGTATCTTTCTAGGGTTAGTAGTTTGAAGAAACCATATCTATAATGGAATGTGTACCCTTAGATTGCTTCCCCTTTAGATAATTTCCGCCACTTAGATGAGGAAAGTGGCTATTCGTTTTTGTAGATGCATCCATTACTTGTTTTGTGTGCTTTAATGCTTGGATGTATCGCCATTTTGGCAAGCCCCACCTTATGGTTGTCCTGTTGTGAGTTGAAGGGGCAGAGTGAGACCCGCTAATTGTCTCACATTGGTTATATTATTAGGATAGTTTAAATAAAGGTCTAGTTTTAGTCATCTCTTTACTCGGGACAAGTAAAGGTTCGGTTTGGGAATATTTGATGTGACTCATATTTACGCACATTTAGTCCCCTAATTGAGCCTATTTTGCATACTATTATAACATTCCATAGCCATTTTATCCATCAAATGCCTTCTATTTTGCTTTCCCATTACATTATGTTTGTTTTGTAGGAAAGAAGACAATTAGGCGGAAATTCCCGTCTCTCGTGCTAATTTGGAAGGTCATTGATGATATTGGGTAAAAGAGTATGGAAGAAGAGGCAAGAACTAAGATCAACAATGCAAGAATAAGAAGTATATGAAAGGAAGAAGCAAAGCATTCTGAAGGAAAATCCGAGCGTCCTAAGTTCTGGACGCTCGTCGCCCCCTCACGCAATCCGAGCGTCCCGATGATTGAGTCGCTTGTCTGCCCTGCCCAGAATCCGAGCGTCTCCCTCCTTGGCACAAACGGATCGTGACACCTTCAGCACAATATGCTCATCTTCTCGAGGATACTTGCATTTCCCTACTTAGAACTTAGCATTGTTAATTACTAATTTAGCCTTATTTAATCTAATGATGCACCACTATATATACCCCACTGGTAATAATCAAAAGGGAGGATATCATATGATACCATATCATAGATTAGATTACATTACATTAGATAGTATGAAGCTCTCTTAGATTAGGAATAAATTAGAATAAATTACTCTTTAATTTTCCATGAATCACACATTAATCTTTCCTTAATTATTGTTCAAGTTTCTTACTTTTAGGTAATTGAAGATCATTGTGCTATTATTGGAGGATTGACAACCCTTCATCGATCAATTAAGTTCTCTTCTTTTATTCTTGCTTTATTATTTGGATCATCTCAAGTTTGGTATAATTCCTTTACTCTTTACTCTTTATTGTTTATTTCCTTAAAGCTCTTATCAAGTTCACACTTGTTGTGATGATTGACACCATTAATGATATGTTTTCCATGATAATGGGTGAGTAGTTCCCTTAACTAGGATTAGTGGGTAATTAAGGGAAGTAAACATGGGGAATAATCATGATTAATCCAATATATTTCCATAATTAATTTGCTTGTTGTGATGTCAACCTATGCACATTTTATGTTTGATGAAATGCTAAACCTATGAATCCTTGCATTTACAACCATCTCTTATCTATTCAACTTGACTTGTAAGATATAAACCAACTCGAGTCTAGTTAGACCATGCATAGAAGTGATTAGGGGGAAAGTAAGTCCACTTGTAGGTGTTGTACAATCTAATCGATTCGGCTCCGGGACCCAACTCTTTTTAAGAACCGTAAGACATACACCAACTTGGTTCCTTTACAAAATTAATTGCTTGAAACTTTGTGAACATGTTTGTATGGTTAACTCCCATGAATCCCCTATGAACCCATGATATCCTAGTACTTTTAATCATTTGTTTACATTCTTCCTTTTATTGCTTGTTTTACTTTATTGCTTGCATTAGTCTAGAATATAACTACAAACCCAAAAAAATTGTGACACTAGCATAAATTGAGATAGATAGACTTAGAACCCAAAGCACACCTTCCCATGGATCGACCTCTACTTAACCACTAACTAGTTGTTTTGTTGAGAATATAAATGTGTTTGATTGAGAGCCCCAACGACACTCTCGTCCGTTCTTTACTATCAAACCTCTACAGTGGCATCGAGCAGAACTGTTGTTGCTAGGGGAGTTGAGGTTGAAGGCATTGCCCCCCGTGGGGGATGGAAGGAAGTGGAAGTGACCGAGTTATATCTGGAGAAGTATGGTATTCTAATAGTACTATGTAGTGAAAATTGGCTATTGCAAGATGTCTTGGGTTCTATTGTGCAATGGCCTGAAGAATTCATTATCGTTGACATATCCGGGGTAGTTATGCTAAAGCGAACACATTTTATATAATGACGCCTTTAAATTTATTAGGGTATCCTTATCTGACATATAGTAAGTATTTGGATTTTTACATTTTCAGGAGTTACAAGAAGCCATTATGGCTGAAATTAGGACTACTACGTCAACACCCAAAGTCACTGATTCGACTGCCTCTCCACCCAAAATTCAAGAGGTAGTGATAATTGAAAAATATATTGTGACTTTTTTCCTTTTTTTTGGTTATTTAAATTATATATGACGTCTCGTGTAATGTATATATTTTTTTTTTTCTAAATTGTAGACCGGGGTTGTACGAACACCCAACGTTGGTGTTCCTCTTAAAGCTAAATATCAGACCGATGATTATAAGCAAAAATTGAGTACTCCAGCGTTCGTAGCTTTGCACCAGCTGGCTGAAAGGAAGCTAGCTGTCGGGGAAGTACTCATGATTGACATCGAAGAGGATGTTATGGGTTTCGGTTTCATTATTTATATGAATGGGGAATCACTGTGTCAGTTTCTCGACCTTGACGAGTTAGATCCAATGCACATTGGAATTTGGACTAAGTAAGTTTTTTAATTAAAACTAGGCATTTGGTTTTACGAATAGTGATGTTTATTTAAATCATCAATGAAAATAACATTTTTCGTTCCATTTGACGTAATAGGTACCTGTGTACACACATGGCTGAGAGGAACTATTTTTCTCATGACTACGGATTTGTGTCACCTGAATTGTTCTCTCATAAGACCTTTGGATACACATACGAAGAATACAACGAGAAAATTGTTGAACCGTTGATGATGCCCAAAAGCATATGGTTTGCCCCATACAATGAGAATCAGTATGTATAGTAGTTTATTATAATGAATCACGATTCTATTCATTTATTAACACACGCTTACATGCATGTATATGAACTAACAGTTCAATTTTCAGTATTTCATAGCAAGCATTGGTTGCTAACGGTAATCAGTGTTAAAAAAGGCATAGTGTACTGGATTGACTCTTGCGGACATTCTCCCACTGATAAATTTGTAAAGATGATGATTGAGTAAGTTTACAACCTTACATTATAATGTGAATTGTTATTGTATGACCTTTGAAGACTAGGATCCTTTTAATGTCCCATCAGTATTACTGAGCCAAATGCTAATTATAATTTCCTGTATATATTTATGAATTAGGGTGTTTCAAATAATGGGAGCATCAAGTTCAACTTTTTTCAGGATAAAAGTAAGTGTATTCTTAATAATTACTCCTATCATTTAATTTATGTTTATGCGAGAGATTGATCTAATTTAGCTTATTTGTATGTGATTAATAGTCTCCTATACAACAACCAGGCAGCAACGACTGTGCCTTTTTCTGTTGTCGGTCCATGTAGGAGATTATCACCCGAAAGTATATCGACATACCCTCACCGGTTAGTGTGTTTTAATAATATTTCAAATGTAACTTGGGTTTAATTCTATGTAATATTTCACGTATTCTGTCTATTTTGATTAAGTATATTTTGATTTGTAGTTCCCACCTACAATCAACAACAAAGACCTAACCTATTTGAAGGAAGACCTCGACGACATGAGAAATAAGTGGGCCACTTATTTTCTTTCATTACCGGAGTGTCAATAGTTCGCTCATTATGAATGTGTGTATATATTCTGTTTATAATATTTTGATGCTGGGTTGAATAATTTGATGCTGGATTTTTAGTTTTGGTCACCCTGTTTATAATATTTTGATGCTGGATTGAATTGATCAATCTGTGTAATATTCTGATGTTGCAGAATTGAAATTTTGCAATGTGCAACTGCTGAAATGCTATTTTGCAGTAGCATTTCAGCAGCTGCTGGAACCTGCTAAAAATTTTTTTTAAAACAAATATTTATAAATTCGATCACGGTTAAAAATAAAACCGTGGTCAATAAATCTATTGAAAACGGTAGCATTTAAATAGAAACCCGTTGATATATTCATCCATAATATAACGGTTTAAAAATCACAAACCGTTGTCGAATTGATGACATTTAAAACGGTTTAATAAGCATAAACCATTGTCATAATTACTATTTTACACGGTTGTGCTTCAGTAAAACCGTTGTCATAGGTTTCCGTAGAGCATTCAGACTAATACTACCACGGTTTCAATATTATAGACAACGGTTTTTGAACCGTTCTTAATATTGTATTACGGTTATCTGAACCCGTTATTTACATTTCATAAGGTTCCGCCTTTTAAACAACCGTGGTCACAAAATAACAACGGTCGATGTAATAATGGTTCCGTATTTTGTATTACAACGGTATATCACCTTATCTAACCGTTGTTGCACCGATTATTTGGTGTAGTGATAATAGTGGCGTAAAACACGATGTTCATGACCGCTAAAACACACGCAAATTAGGGTTCAACATTCAGGTGTGTAATTGAGACAAAAAATCGTTGATAAATAAAAAGTAAATTGGAAAATCATGAGGAAATTAACCATGAAGAAGTACTTAAGATGATTCACATGAAAGACGGGCTAAATATTTGAGATTGTTAAATTAATTAATTAATTAATTAATGAGATCAAAAATTAATGTCGTTGATTAAATTTAATTAATCGTCAACTGTTATAAGAGGGCATGTTGATGAATTGTCATTGTTGTGGCGTAAATCTCCAGATTTGTAGGAAGTTTCAATTAAGAAAATTTGAGCAATTATAATTAGGTTTGAATAAATTGGGGGAGAGTGTGTTACTGGAGGAATACGTATAGTTGGAGAGAAAATTCATTTAGAGAGATATGGGGAAGGAAGATAGAGAAAGTGAGAGTGGATTATGAGATGTTAGATTGGGTTAGTAGGCTTATATACCTCATCTACAATTAAATCTCAGTCTTTGATTGTTCATAAGATCTAATGGTCCTTATTCACGGGACGGACTCACCTAAGATATGTGGACTCATAGGATGCAACATATACATATATATATATATATATATATATATATATATATATATATATATATATATATATATATATATATATATATATATATATATAGAATTAGGATCGCATGAGTCCACCCTATCTTTTTGAGTCCGTGAGTCCATGATACAATATCAAACGTTATATTAAACAATATCACAGCTTATACTCCAAAAAAAATCGTGATATTGTTTTGTAATATAATATCACCCGTTATGCTACACAATATCACAGTTTACAGTATCACACCCTATACTAAACAATATCACAGCTGAAAAAAAAAGTTGTTGAAAAAAAAAACTTCGAAAAAAAAAATCGTGATATTACTTTGTAATACAATATCACGCGTTATACTAAACAATATCACAACTTAGCAAAAAAAAAAAAAAAAATTTTGAAAAAAAAAATTTTGAAAAAAAAATTCAAGAAAAAAAAAATTCGAAAAAAAAAATTGAAAAAAAAATTTTCGAAAAAAAAATTTTTGAAAAAAAAAATTTTTCGAAAAAAAAAAATTGAAAAAAAAAATCGTGATATTGTTTTGTATATTGCGTGATATTGTTTTATGGACTCATGGAATCAAATATATAGGTGGACTCAGGATCTTGATCTTATATATATATATATATATATATATATATATATATATATATATATATATATATATATATATATATATATATATATATATATATATATATATATATATATATATATATAGTGATTGACCCCCATAACTTTGTGTAGTTGTAAAATTAACCCCCACAACTTTCAATTGGAGTGATTAGACCCCATAACTTACAAAATAAGTTAAATTAAACCCTTTTAGTAAAATCTCACGAGAAATTCAATCTATCGTATCAAACAATTAAAAATGGTTATGTTTTTATAAAAAATACAAAATAAAAGTTTGCAAAAAATTAATAAAAAAATAGCATATTTAAAAATACTTTACGAAAATCAAACAATTTATTATTTTTATATAAAATACAGATTTTTCAACCTTTTACAATTTTTGTAAAACAATTTCGATTGCAAAATATTTTGTTAGGTAGTTGTGTTAAAATTAGAAGTAGGAATAAAATATTTTCAGACAAAAAATATAAAAAAATTATAACAAAAGGGTAAAAAATTATTCAATTTATTTTATTTTTCAACATTTCAAAAAAATTCACATAAAATTGTTAATTGTTTTTTTTTTCAAAAAATCATACCGAATTATATACGTATGTAAATGGTTTTAGTATGTAATACGTATGATCTTTGTATGTTATACGTATTGGTATTGCTGTTGGTATATAATGATCTTTTAGTGAGATTTTGTATTGGGTTTGATTGCACCTTATGTTAAACTTATGGGGCCAAAATCCTCCAATTGAAATTTGAGATTAATTTAATAATTGCACAAAGTTATGGGGGTCAATTACCATAACCTTATGAGAACCCCTTTCCTATGAGAACCTTATGTTCAGAACCTTTATACCTCAAGTCCAAAACCTTTATACCATAAGTTAAGATCCTTTGTACCAAAGGTTCAGCCTTTTCACCACTGAATGATACATACCACTTAACCAGCCCAAGTCCCAACTAAGTAACAATCCCAGGTGACTCACCTTCCTCATACCTTTTAATTAAACCATTTTTACTGGCAATGAGCAGTTGAGCATCAATCATTTTCTCGATCTCCATCGAAAAATCCCCAATTATCCTATCAGTCAATCAACAAAACCGAGACAATTAAACCCAAAATGTCAAATTCATCAACAATGGACACTCTTTTCAATGAACTGTGGACGATTTAATCAAAGGAATCCGTCTCCACACACCCGAATCCTCAACACCATTATCAACCTTCATTTCCAAATCCGTCGAAGAAATCCGTCGCAAAATCAAATCAACTGACCCACATACTAAATCCACTTCGCTCCTCAAACTCACCTACTTACAAAGTTGGCGTGATCTTTGTTCGCGTGATCCTAAAACTTATTTGCCATTAGCGCTCGGGTTTTATAGAATTTTGATTGACTCTGAGTATAATTGGGTGTTGATCAAGGTGTTGAAGATTTTTGAAAAGTTGGCACTTTTAGAACCCATGCTTGCTAACAAGATAGTTGATCCGATTTGCGAGATTATGAGGCGTACTATGGCGAAATCTGTGTTTTTTGAGTGTATTAGGACTGTGGTTAGCAGCTTAAGTGATTATGAATCCGCTTTTAAGCTTGCGGTTTTGAAAATAATGGAGTTTTTGGGTTCTAACCATTTGGTATTAAAGTTCTGAACTTGGGGTTCTCATGGTTGTCATGGAAAGGGGGTTCTCATAGGATCCTATATATATATATATATATATATATATATATATATATATATATATATATATATATATATATGTATATATATATATGTATATGTATATATATATATATATATATATATATATATATATATATATATATATATATATATATATATATATATATACACATACATATATAGATCCCGTGCGAACAATTGGGTGTTGATCAAGGTGTTGAAGATTTTTGAAAAGTTGGCACTTTTAGTACCCATGCTTGCTAACAAAATAGTTGATCCGATTTGCGAGATTATGAGGCGTACTATGGCGAAATCTGTGTTTTTTGAGTGTATTAGGACTGTGGTTAGCAGCTTAAGTGATTATGAATCCGCTTTTAAGCTTGCGGTTTTGAAAATAATGGAGTTTTTGGGTTCTAACCATTTGGTATTAAAGTTCTGAACTTGGGGTTCTCATGGTTGTCATGGAACAGGGGGTTCTCATAGGATCCTATATATATATATATATATATATATATGTATATATATATATATATATATATATGTATATATATATATACATACATATATAGATCTCGTGCGAACTGAGTTACGGTGCGAACTGTACGAACTACCTAGATACACTTGGTATTATTACCGGATGCATTTGATATTACTACTGGATATATGTGTATCCAGTAGTAATTACAAATGTATTCGGCAGTAATACCAAATATATCTAGGGTGGTATTTTGTATATCCACTGCCGCCACTACCACAACCACCACCATCATCACCGCCGTTGCCGCCACTACCACTGTCACCCCAACAACCACCACTACCTATCACTAACACCATTTTTCAACCCATATCCACCTCACTCAAGCCCCCTTCCCCTCGCAGTCACCGCCCAGCATCCACCCAAGCACCACTGCTTTCAACCACCGCACCAGACCCTAACATCACAGATACACATAAACAACAAATGGAAAACGGTGTCCTCGTGCCTACCACGAAACCAGTAGCTCAATTATCATCTCATTTCTACCACAATCCAAAACTCTAGCAAACATCAAACAGGACCACCATGGCTCGGTCACGTGTCTGAATGACCACCTTAAATCTCATCCTTTTTAAAAACTTTGTGATTTAAATCATAGATCTACGAAAAAATAAGACAAACTTCAACAAACTAATCACACTAATAACATTGTTGGAAGATTTCGAATAAAATTGAGCTTATAACATTGTTGAAAATGGTAGGAGATCTGGCGAGTCTTGTGGTGGTTAACGGTAGAAGAGATTACGGAGGAATCCGACAGAATGTCGGCGAAGATTCGACGCCTGGAGAGCTCGCAACCATCAGGGTGTGTAGGTCGCAGGTATATGCAGCGTCTGAGAAGTCGAAGATGTGCGGAAAAGGGTCAGTGTGTGCTGCTGGTGGTGGTGGTGGTGAAGGCGGCCGCCGGCGTACGAAGGTGATGATGAGGAATAAGGGATGAGATAAATTATAGGGACTGGCGGAGGCTATAAATTAAAGATAATGTTTCAAAATTAAGTGGGCCTTCTTAGGTTGGGCTTTGATATACAAATCTGAGTTTTATATACAAGTTCGTACGGTTCATAATGTGTGCCTATTTCATATAGTTATTCTATTCTTTTGCACGTATTTCTATGCATTATTGAGTAGCGTAAGCTACTATTCTCCCTTGTTTTGGCTACTTTGAGCCGTGTTGTGTTTTATGCTGGTTATAGGCTCGAGTATGTGCAAATAAGCTAAAACCCATCACGAAAGCATGAAATCTTGGTCTTGATGGAAATGAGCTTGGAAACCATCCTTTTGGAGTACTTAGTGAAGTAAAGAAGCTTAGCGAGCATAAGAAAGGCTTCACATTACTAGTGCCTACTGTGAAGAGCCATAACTCGAGTTCTACAAACTATAATCAAGTGATTCCAATTGGAGGTGAAAGCTTATCCTCTTATCTTTCCAACGCCACTAAAAACGCTTTATTTTCTCAAGGAACGAAGACATGGTGGCCGTTTCAAATTTCGTGCGCGTTGTAGGAAATGCGCGCCGAAGAAAAGTCGATCGACTGGTTATTATAGTCGATCGACTGGTCTCTGTAGTCGATCGACTTTTTGCTAACTGGAGACCTGACGTTTGTTCTATTTAGTCGATCGACTTTTTGCTAACTGGAGACCTGACTTTTTGCTAACTGGTGTATATGTTTACTCTGTCTGAATTGTTAATCGTGGCATCTGATAGCGGTTTGATTAATTAAGTGCACGTAATTAGTTTACCATCTTGTTAAACCTTGACCTGGATCGAGAGATTGGAAAAGGCGAAGACTTGCCATGAAAAATAGGATACTCTAATTAGGGTGAGGGCTACATTAGAATTCTAGGGCAAACAGTGGACCGAGAGGACCTATTCAGTACCCTTCAGACCGTTTATTGCTGACCGTTGACCTTACCTTAGATCGTTGTAGACCGCGGTGAACCGACCATCCTAGCTGTTTCTCTCTTATTTGAAATCGTCTATCATTTTATTTTCTTTTGTTTGGTATCTTAGTTCTTAGACAAACCCAATTCAAAACCCCCAATATGGTGACTCAGACAGACTTGAATTGACATTTAGATTTGCAAACGGCCTCCTTGTGGATACGATCCCGACTTCCCTAGCTATATTAGTTAGATACCAGTTGGTTATTTTTGGTAGGTATACGATTAGCCTGTCAAATTTTGGCGCCGTTGCCGGGGAGGCGACGCATCTTTCTATTTGTTTTATTTTAGTTTGTCTCTTGTCTCAAGGAACCTGTATTCCTTAAGACCGTATCTAACCTTTCAGTGCTAGTTTTGTTTATGCCCAGGTCTTCCATGTCTGAATTCATACCATTTTTCCCAGAACCAGAAAGGACCCTCCGTGCTAGACAAAATTTTTGGAAGGTGATATATCAAGCAGAAGACTTGAGTACGCTTGATTTAGCTTACGCAACATTTATTGCAAAAAATCAGTCTTTTGAGGATGACACGTCTACTTCTGCCCCTACTACCATCATGCCGACTTTAGCAAGTCACTCTGAGCCTACCCTTGCCTTTCTTCCCAAGGGATTCAAGCTCCCCACTACGGATACGGGTACTTTTGAAATTCGCCCATCCTACATCAATCTGGTAGAGCAAAATTTATTTGGAGGGGGAGCTGGTGAGGACCCAGCTAAACATATGGAGAAGTTTGTATATTACTGCTGCTCCATTCCTTTGACTGCGGGGGTGACTCAGGAGCAAGTCAAACAAACACTTTTCCCTTTCTCCCTGCGAGATGATGAAGCGAAGTGGCTACGTGACTTAGATATAGAAGCTCATGGTGTTACGGACTGGAATTCATTAGCTCTTGGCTTCTACAAGAGATACTTCCCACCCCAGAAGACTAATGCTCTCCAAAGCCAAATTACGAGTTTCAAACAAGGTCCTGATGAGGACTTTAATGAGGCGTGAGTTCGCTTCAAATGGCTAGTACGATTAGTCCCTCACCATGGTATCCAGATCTGGTTCCTGTGTAACCAGTTTTACAATGTGCTATATGACGATCATAGGGCATTACTTGATTCAGCTGCTAATGGGAGATTCCAGGACAACACTAATGATACCAATGCCTGGAAAATAATTGATCAGATAGCTACTCACATAGCTGAGTACGGTAATCCAAGAGCTAGCAAAAGAGGAAGTGGTTCGGATAGTGTAATTGCAACTCAGTTATAGGCTCTAACTGCCCAGATTGCCGAACTAAAGACAACTCAGTCCTTGGGAAATCGGCACACAGTTAATGCTTTGGTTTAGCAGGAGGTCTCTTGTGAGCGATGTGGTGCTCAAGGTCATGTTGCAGCTGGTTGTATGAGTACTTTAGAATAGGTTCATGCTTATCAATCTTTCAAGCAAGGTACTCCGCACTCTAATTTCTTCACTGAGAGAAACCCGAGTGGTTTCCATCCTACCCCGCCGCCGACCAATCCCTACATCATCCCTCAAAATCGTGGTAATTAACCACAAGGGAATTATAATAGGCCGCCTCAACAACAGTTTCAACAGTTGTAGCCTCCTCCTCAGGCTTCGAGCAGTGATATGTCAGATATTAAAGCTATATTGCAACAGCAAATGGCTGCTTCACAAATGCAGGAAGCTCTTATTGCTCAGTTGTTGGCTCACAATAAAGTCTTGGATACTCGAATTGCCCAGTTATCGAGCCAAAATACAAGTAGGCAGCCAGGTGTGTTGCCGTCTAAGCCTGATAAGCCTTATGAGACTGTTAATGCGATATATCTGCGAAGTGGTCTTGCATATGATGGACCAGAGATGCTCCGGGTGAACAACGAGGTTATTATTGAGGACCTGGATGTTGATGCGGAAGATGAATGTGTTGACGAAACTGCTGGGATTGCTGAAAAAAGTCTATCGACAGAAATTTTTGGTCGATCGACTAAATCTTGTGATATGAGCAATGTGGAAATCTAAATTAGTCGATCGACTGACAAAACTGGTCGATCGACTGGTCCTTTTAGTCGATCGACTGACCAAACTGGTCGATCGACTAATTTGCCAGACAGAGTTGCTGATTCGTCGTCTATTGCTATTAAAACGTCTTCTATTGCTGATAAGGCGTCCATTACGAATGGAGGGAAGAGTAAAGCTGTTGATCCACCTATTGCGATTAAGCTTCCATTTCCAGCGCGACAGCTGAATACGAAGATTGATCAGCAATTCGGGAAGTTTTTTGAAAGTTGTGAAGGATCTGCAGGTAACGGTACCTTTCACTGAACTTATTACTCAAATTCCCTCATATGCTAAGTTTATGAAAGAAATTCTGTCTCGTAAGAGGATTTTTGATGAGGTGTGATGCGTGTATTTTATAAAGGTATTTTTTTACTTCATTTGCACCCATCTCTGTACATTTTGTGTAGTGTTTAGCTACAAATGTCCCCCGAATAGTCTACTTTGGTTTGTTTTGTATTATTTGTAAGTATGATTGTATGAACCATAGAGGAGTATAATCAAGCCTAAAACATGTCCCTATGCATTCATTTAGGAGATGAATTGAGTTGGAGCTTGGAAACTACTAATTTGAGGTGCGCATTTAAGTAAAGAAGCTAGGCGAGCAAAGGAAGAGCTTCAAACTACTAGTGTCTACTTTGAAGAGCCATATCCCAAGTTATACAAAGGACAATCAGGAGATTCCTATTGGACGTGAAATTTTATCCTCTTAGCTTTCCAACTCCATGAAAATCGCTTGATTCGAACAAGTAACGAAGAAATGGCGGCCGTTTGAAGTTCAGTGCGCAAAGCAGGAAATTACGCGCAGAAACGATCCGTAATATATACATTTCGATCGACCTCTTTACATTTCGAATGACCAGATACTCTTTTGGATCGACCACCTTAAGCCCTTAATGTGTTCGATCGAGGTCCTTATCATTCGATCGAGAACTTTCGCTGAAGAAACCTCTCGATTGAACAACGATCGAGCTAATCGAGTCGGACGCAGCTTATTTTATGTCGAGACTATCTTATATTTATTTTTATCTTATAATAAATATCTCTTCTACTATAAAAGATAGAATTAGGTTAGAATAAGGGGGGACTTCTTCCATCACTTTTTCCTTATCATTCAACCTCATATCACGTTACTTTGTTCTGCTCTCTTTTCCGGATCTCTTAATCTGTAATTCCTCCTTTTACTCTTTCTCTTTCTTTACTCTCCCCTTAATTTATGATGTTGGTTATTCCTTTCCCTTTTGTTCTTGATTTATTTATCATTATGTCTAGCTAAATTTCCTACTAGGATTTAGGGGATTCAATGATTACTGTTAGTTGCTAATTAGTTTACAGATCTTTCGTTGTTATTATGTCCATATTGTTAATCACTGCAATTAACTATACCTAGCTACTTGAATCGATGCATTTAGCTTAATTAATCTTGGTAAGCCTTAACCTAGACCGGAAGGTTGGAAGGGGGTGAGACCCGCAGTGAACAATAGGATGTTTTAGTGAGGGCGGAAGCTAAGCTAATAGTATTTTAGGGCGAATTGAGACCGGAAGGAGATATTCGTTGCCTCTTAGACCGATACAATTGACTGATCTGTGACCTTAGTTGCAATTAACCAATATTCATTAATGACCCGACAATCCTAGTTCTCTTCCTTAATCGTTAATCTCTCTTATTCCTTTCTCTACTTTAATCTCTTTTAGTTTAGTTTAAACAACTCAAACCCCCAGTTTAGTGACCTCAGATGGAGTAAATTGACAAATAGATAGTGATCGCCTCCCTGTGGAGATCGACCCTACTTACCGCTGACTTCAGTTAGTAGTACTTAGGTATTTATTTTTGGTACTAAACGACGGTATCAAATTTTGGCGCCGTTGTAGGGGAGGCAGCGTAGTTTTATTTGTTTTTATTTAGTCTATTTCTTGTCTCAGGGAACCTCGGTTGCTTGATACCATTCTCATGTCTTTAGTTCTTGACTTGCCGTAGAGAGAGAACGAAAGTTTTGGTTCTTATATAGTCAGGTGGGAGGAGTGGCTCTAACCATGACGAGGAATGCTTTCGGGACTCCAAATCTGCCAGTCTATCATCCGGGGAATTAATGCCTCTACGCAAGCATACCTCGAGGCTAATGGTAAGTGGGATTTCGAAGGAATCCCCGTAAAAGAGGTATTAGAATTTTTTGAATGGTTTTGCTACAGAAACTCTTAAACCCAATTTCTCTCTTCATGTTGACTCAGATGAGGGGGTGGGTGAGACCTTAGAAACTGTTTTAGGAAATAGAGGAGACCATTAGCGTGGTTGATAATCCCTTTTATAAGGATAATTTAGAGTCCCTCTATGATTCTTGCACAGATAGTGAGGACGACTGGGAATGTCTCTTTGAGAACTTTCCTATTGACGAGTCTAGCTATAAGGGGAGTGAGGAGAAAAGTTTTGACGGTCTTGAGGTTAAATGGGATAGTTATGATGATACTATGGATGAACCTATTATTGAGGACCCAATTGACCCAATTGACTTTACCGTCCCTTGCATTTGGGATGAATACCCACCTTCTCCTTTAGCAGACCAGATTCCTCCACCTCACAATACAAACCAGTCAATGCATCTAGATTATACTCACGTTATTTTTGAGTCAAATGCTCATGAGCTCTCTTATTTTCCACTCGCGGTAAATTTGAGCTTCTATATTCCGCCCTTAGCTGGAGGGAGGAATAGTTTTTTGGATGTTTTTAGGAGCTGTCATAAGAAATTTGTTAGACTTAAATGCTATTTCATTTTAATTTCCTATGTTACTGCTATTTTATGGTGCTACTTACATTTTTGTGTAGCACATGCGCAGTTATTTGATCGATTGCTGCGTGCTTTGAGCTGTTTTGGCTGGGCTCAATTGGAGTAGCTGATTGAAAGAAAAGAAGGTCGGGCTGGGACCTGTCTGAAACTAGCGCTATCCGGGAGGCAACCCGGAGTTTGAATTTTTAGCTGTTTTACATTTCAGTTTTGTGAGTGTAATAATTGGTCTTTAAGACCATAAACTGCGAACAATTTGGCTTGGCTTTTGGTCGTATCTGTGGTTGCTATTCGCGTCTTTTGCAGGTATTTCACTGAGGGGTAGGAGTTCACGCATTAGGGGGCTCTCGATCGAGCACAGTTCTACTCGATCAAGTACCTAAATCCCTCGATCGAATAATAATCTTCCTCGATCGAGCACCCACAGAAATTGCAATTTCAATCGAGTAACCAGTTCTCCTCGATCGGGTACTTATGTAACCCATTTTTCTCGATCGATCACTTTTGCAACTCCTGTTCCTCGGTCGAGTTAGCTTGCTTTGATTCACTTCCTGTGACGCCACTGTGAAGCAGTTTGTGACCTCCCATGTTGCTGGCTGGTTTGGGGAGGTCCCTTCTTCACGTATTCTTGTGAGTTTTCCACATCTCCACTCTCTCCTTTTTAGTTTGCATTTCCTTTCCCTATTTTTGGGTACAATGAGGGCATTGTACGGTTTGGTTTGGGGAGGTTATGCATCCATATCTATGTCTGCATGTTGTCTTTACTGCATTTTTGTTATCACGTTTAATTTCTGTATGCATTGCTGTTTATTTATATAAAAAGTAAAAAAAAAACTCAAAAAAATAAAAAAATTTCGATAAATTCACGTGTACTTTTGCATATAGGTTGAGTCAGAACGGTAGATTTCAATGATGAAATTACACCGCAATTGTCTTTTTGCTTAAGCCTTGCATAAACTATATATTCTTTTAGCGTTGTCTTATTTCATAATCTACGAGTTAATGTTAAAATTTAGCTGAACGAATAGACTTGACCTGAAATTTTGGCAACCTACTCATATATTCTAAGATTTAGAGCCTTAAAACTGGTGTCATTTATGACCAGTTTCATGTAAGATTATGACTAGTTGTAACACCCCCATACTCCAAGTGCCTTACCAGGACCACCCAGGTATAAGGATGCTACCATCTCGGTTACCCGAGGCAATGATAATCAAATAAACAATAATGAAACAACATTTAAATATAAATACTTTAGCGAAAGGTTACAATCTCAAAACCAAAACCAAAATACGAATACATGTTTCAAAACAACTGTCTAATCAGCTAACTGGAATGTTTATTAAACTACTAGCTACAGCGGAAGACTTCTATCCTCAGACCGTGGCACAGCCCAGCTATCCTAGTAACTCGACTCATACCTGCTCAATAACTGCTCACCATCCTCGAATGGATCACCACAGTTTTTAAAACATTAACCGGGGTCAGTACTAATCACACAATTTATATAATCAACAGTACAGTAAACAACACAGCTCAAACAGTCACACACATTCACCCACACCAATCAATCTCTGTCACCGACTGTCCACTGGACCAGCCCTACCAGTAGGGGACCGCAGTCGTATCCACCAAATCCCCGCTCATCATACCGAGCGATAACCCTGTCCCATTAATGTGCACATCCTCTTCCGTGGCGGGTTCCACGAAGGGCAAAACTAGGGCGTGAAGCCACTCCCGCAAGTGACTCCACTCAGCCGAGAACGCATCTCGAGAACCAGAGATAAACAATCACAACCATCAACAACAATCAATCAACAACCGTCATAAAACCAATACGATAATAATCAGCAATTACACAACACCAACAATGCATTATGGGACTAATACTGAGTAGGGAAACCCTACCTGGAAAGCACAACACAATCAGACGATCTCACAGCTGATATCAAAACGCTTCCTCTACGAATCCTCCTCCTAACATACAAACATATAATCACTACCAATCATACAAAATAACAAAACCCCCAAACCCAATATTAGGGTTTAACCAACTTTAATGAAATGCTATAAAAACGGTATATAGGTCTTACCCTCGACGCAAGGATCACAACGGTATAAAGAAAGGTAAAATCCGACCTTCCAAGCTCCGGGATTTGCCAACAATGCGATTAAAGCGAATGACGTAGTTTGATTTCTCTTCTCACAGTGATTAGGTTTTAAAAAGTGTTTAAAGAACAATGACGGAAGTAATATATACTCTAATCCCATTATTAACAAAACCCGAGAAATCATCCCCCGTAAACCGGCTACTCGATCGAGTAGCCAAGGTACTCGATCGAGTGCCCCCTTACTCGATCGAGTGCCCCCTTACTCGATCGAGTATCCACGTTACTCGATCGAGTACCCAACAGGTCAGAAACTATTTTAAACTGCAACTCACCCTTACTCGACAGAGTAAGGCCTACTCGATAGAGTACCCAGAGACTCATAAATACGTAGTATTACACTAGTTACTCCGTGCATAACATGTTCATTAATTTGCACGTATATGAAATTCAATTGCTTTTTGCTTATATACATTCGGGTTAGTGGTTGGTGTCACATGCAGGGAGGTGCCTACATTCCCCCTTTCTTCCATTTTTACCCATTTAACTCCACATTAGCCAAATTTGTCTGTTGACCCTTAACTACATCCAAAATTTAGCCTGCCTTATCACGCTAGTTTAGTGTATGTTTTTGCGGTATATAATTTATTGTGCCAAGTTTGGCTTGTATGTGACACCCCGCGATAACGCGGAAAATATAACTAATAAAATGCGGAATTTTAGGGAATTTTTGAAACTTTTAAAATTTAAAGCGCGGGTTCACCAAAATCTAAAACATAAATAAAGAGTGTGGAAATAAAGATTTTAAATTATACAAACGTGATAGTCGTGGTGAGGGAAAATATATCCCTCGAATGACGACACAATAAAAGGTAGGTCTAAACAATCCTAATAAACCAACTACTAGGCCGAAGTGCTCGCTAGCTCACACATGTCTTCACCCCATGAATGCATCACTAATACCTGTCATTCATGTAAACATGAACGCCACAGTCAGTGGGGAGTAACTCAAGGTTCTCCCAGCCACAAAATGTCGAAACGAACATAACAAAGAACTAAAACAGGTAAGTCATGTAAGACTCTTACAAAAATATGGATATCAAGTTTATGTTTAAACATGGTGATTAAATGAGATGGAACAAGACAGATCAACATTAACGTGATAACGGTTAAACTATTCATGTGAGACAATTAAATAATATGAAAGACAAGAAAACAGACACGGCCACTTAGCCACGAGCACGTATTTCAAGGAGATATGACCAAAGTAACCATCCAAATAATGCAAGACATTTATCGCTCTTAGACTATAATTTCCCCGGGTTGGACTACGATAATAATACGGTCCTAGTCTAAATCTGCAGATTCTCGGGTGTACATCCCGATTCGACGTGCGCCAAAGACAAAGACGCACCCAAGACTCGACTACTAAGGAGACCGAGTACCCCTAATCGCGCGTAACAAAGACGAAAGTGGCAGAAAGACTAAGATAAAACTCACTTGCCAGAACAGCACAAGTGACCAAAAGCCGTACTTGCCAGAACAGCACAAGTAGGCCAAAACCATACTTGCCAGAACAACACAAGTAGGTCAAAACCCGTGCTTGCCAGAACAGCACAAGCAGGGCAAAAATGTGTGTCAAGCACATACGATGGTAATATGGCATTTCTACAAGAATACGACTCTTACAAGTAATTATTCATAATAACCTTTTGATGCTTGTAACATATAAGTAAACCTTTCATTTCATAATTATACATGCCGGTTAAATAGAATAAACAAGTACATCAGACATGTACATGGGACGGGATTATTAATGTCACACTCATACTTATGGCTTGCATCTCACCATAAGTACGGATGGGAACATCAGTCCCGACGATCATATCGCAACTAGAGGGCCTATGGCTCACCCCTAGTGTCCGATAAGACCAAGACTCTTACAACCGAACAAGTAAAACCAAATGAGCCCAACATAATAGATATATAAAAGAACGATACTTAACGAGTCACATTATATAAAATATGAGACGTAAATTAAATAATTCAAGCCCGGTAATTAAGATACGACCAAACATAAGCACATGTAAGGTCCAAACAATTCAATCACATAGGTCCAACAAAGTAAATATGGTGAACATGTAACAAATACTGAGTCCAATATGTAACTTATATTGAGCCCAACATGTAACCTTTATTGAGCCCATCATACAACCTATATTAGGTCCAACAAATAAGTAGTAAAGAGCCCCAAAATATAATTCATAAAAAAATTTCTCTTGTGGACAAAGAGGAACGCAAGAGGAGGCCATTGCAGACCATAAAGCGAGAACTAACAGCCCCGAATACGAGAAATAGGATGTAATACAAGACGAAAACTACAGGCCAATTCATGTAACAAGTCACCAAATTTCGATTATGTCGTCCCAAGCAGAGAATCAGGTAGCACTAGACAGTAGACATGGTATAAAACCGAGTTCCAACAGTCCAAACCCGAGTTTTTACAACCCCAAACCCACGGCTCAAAGGAGCCACCACCACTCGACTCCATTAGACACACGCCGTCCCAAAACGACTAGCAATACCACTACTGAGGCAGAGTCCGAAGCCGTGACACCACCCACAACCGCCATTCACACCCGTCCGAAACAGTCCTATAACCTTCCTTTCCACTACCCAAAAACAGAGCTCAAATAGCCCATTTCCCGGCTCCAACACAGATCGCACTCCAATAAAAACTACCTCCGACCAGTCCTCAAATTATACGTAAAACGTTCCCAAAAAAAGGCTATTTTGTGACCATTTTGAAACGACATTGAAGTTTGGTAAAGACGGAATTTGTCCCTCAAAATTGACCCAATATGAAACCAGGCCCTAAAAGCGAACAAACGACCATGTTAGTTACAACCCTGCAAAATTTAATAACATACAAGGGGAAGGCAAAAGGCTCAAACTTTACCATAAACCAAAGTGAAAATGGAGTAAGAAGGGTGAGATATCGACATTTGTCGAGTAACCTATCACCGTTACCTGTTTATGAGCTCTTAAACGTCCAAGGAACCGTCCAAGGGTGATTCTAAACCCAAAATGGAAGAGATTAGCTCCAAAAACCGCATCTTTGAAAGACGGCCGAAATGAAACCGGATGAAAGGTTGGCTCTTTTTTATATAGGAAGAAGGAGAATGAGGAGGGGAAGCTAATGGTACAAAAATAATGGAGTTTGGTTGAGAAATGGAGGAGGGATCTCGGGTTGAAGACGAGAATGAAAATGGCGATGGAGTTTTCGTTTAATGCTTGTTGTTTTGTGTTTTTAAAAAGAAGGAAGGAGAAGGAGTATAAAAAGGGGGGTGGGTACACGGTAATACTAACAATATAATAATAATAATAATAATAATAATAATAATAATAATAATAATAATAATAATAATAATAATAATAATAATAATATATAAATATATTTAAAAGTAGAGTGTGGGGTGGATAAGGGTGTGTGTGTCGATTTTTGGTTGGTCCGGACTAAAGTGGGTACAAATGAAATGTGACGGTCTAAGGTTTAGACGGAGATATGTCTCGAGTCTATATTAACTTGAGACGGAAACTAATATTATTCATTTACGACTAAAAATGTATACATATATTCTTATATAAATTATGCCTCAAAAATATAATTTAATAATACGTATTTTTATATAAAAGAGCTTTTATATGTATTACTTTTATAAAAATCGTGTTTGACATAAAATTAATTAAATTGAATAATTCAAAAATATATAATAAAGTAATTAAACGGTTTAATAAATTTTAAATGTCAAAGTGGGAAATTCGCGGGTGTTACAATCACCCCATCTTTTAAAAAGTTTCGTCCTCGAAACTTGAAGGTAGAAAAGAAAGGTTATTAAAAATAAAACTGAACTTTTAAAATCGGTAACCAAAACATTAAAAAGGTTACTTGTGAGAATTAAAATTCTTTCAAAAGTTTCAACTAAAATTTTAAAACGTAACCAAGTCGAAAGGCAACCATTTGTATAAATCAAAATTAAAATACTTTCAAAAACATTAACGGAGAGTTTTCAAAAGTGTAAGTCTCATTCATGGAACGAAATTGCTCTTGTCGTGCACACAAGAACGCTAACCTTCCCAAATCAAAGACAAATTCAAAACAAAATCATTCGCCGACAAGCGTAGAACAAGTTATCAAACGTCTCCAATAACGAGTTCTATCATCCGATCAACGTTAAAATCAAAAGAGAAAGGTAATTTACTCAAATTTCTCTTGTAAGAGCCAAAAATGGAAATAGAAGTTTCACTTTTAAACTCAAAAGGGGGTCGAATTTCTGAAAATGAAATCTTAAACTTTGACAAAGAAGTCATAATTAGATCAACGTTAACAGAAATTTGATAAAATTCTAAGAAATCTCTGGTTTAGCAATTAAAATTCTGATAAATAAGTCTATACTCAAGGAACAAATATGGAATTAAATCAAATTTTCATTTTCAAATCTGTAAATTAGGTAAGGTTTTACAAAAGTAACATCAACTTTTAACAACGAATCCAAACTGGTAGCTTGAAAGTTTTAGAAGTTGTACAAAAAGGAAGGCAATTTAGACAACATAAATAAAAAGTAAGCTAAGAGGGTCCAAACTTAACCAACAAAAGAGCTATGATGAGCATCGTAGGGGTAAGAATTGAAGTCAGAACAATAAGAATGTCAAGGGTAGAGTTTTTATAGGTCACTAGCATCAAACTTAAGGGAGGAGCAAGATGAAGCGAGGAAAGGAGGTATGAACGGTAAGGTCAAAGAAGAAGGGAATTAGACAACAAGGAAACGTCAAGTACTCGAATCCCAAATAATAACATCAGCCTAAACGGTTCCGAAAACTTCCCAACAACAAAACTTATGACCAAAACACTCCCAAGGATTTCCTCCAACACTCATGTTACTTCATCCTAAGCAATTCCATGAAACAAGGTACTCCACTATGAGTGTGATCTCATCACTCCAAATCCTCACACATCCATAAACAACTTCCACAAGATCAAGGTCAAAGTTTCAAACAAAGCTATACTCATCTACAACATCATCCCATCATCTCAAGTACTCAACACAACCTTAAAGTTTCCAAAATCATAGGGTTAGCAAAGACCTCTCAATACTAAGTCTCTCTCAACTCAAGAACTCTCAAGAGCCAACTAATACTAAATCACATCACCAATCCACCATAGTCATCTACATCCCAAAATGTATGATTTCAAATCTGACATCCTAGAACTTTACTTACCATCGAGTTCCCAAGAAACAAGGTCTTAATTGTAACAACACTTTATCACCTCATATTCCTCATCCTAACACCAAAATTGAAACTATGTCCTTCAACTTAACAATTGGTGTCAACCATACCATTATCCTTTCTAGCTACAAAAACAAGCACTAAGACTCTCCAACAATGTAGCTTACTCCCACTCTCATACCATACCTCAAGCAGCAATCAATATCACTCACTTAAACCAACTAGTAATCCCACAATTAGCATTTGTCACATGGTGACACATACATTAAACCCTCATATTCAAAGCAACTACCAAAGTTAATCACAAACTTGACTTACTTAGTCAATCCTATATCCTCAATTTCACCATTCAATTTCATCCACCTTAGGTCAAGTACTCAGCACTAGTATCTCAAACATAAACAACAAAGCCAGGTTCTATAACCTTAGTAACCAACGCAACTCACACTTGACACACAAAATCCATCAATCAAATATACTCGCTTTATCAAGGATTTAGGTATAAGAACCATCAAGTATGTCTCATCACACTACCTAAGTCTTTCCAACATCAAATCCTCTCAAAACCAGGTTTAAGGGTCAAAACACGAACAATCTCCTCAAAAGTCAAAATTTCCAACTAAGGTCAACATTCCTCAAAATAAAGAGTACTATAAAAAGGCGTTAAGAGAGATTATCAAGGATCAAAGGACAAGTTAGAAGTACCAGAGTAGCTTTCAAAGTAAAACAAAAGAGAGTTTAGAAGAAGAATAAGCACCAAGAGATAAAGATTAAGGCAAGATACACAAAGAACGAGAAACATCTTCAGGGAAGGAGAAGCACTCTTCAAAGGTTGAACAAATCTTCAATCCTCATCAATAGGCACCAAATCTTGATCACCACATTGGTAAGTTCACGGTCATTGATCCACGGGCATAACAATTATTAAATGGCAATCAACAAACATGTTAGAACCTAACAAAGAGCAAACACACTACAGACTACCACCTTAGGTCCTTAAGTCTACCCATCTCTCATTCATTATTCAAGGTCAGGTTCAAATATAAATTTGGGGTACACGTGTGTGCGTCGGGAGCAACATAGGCTCTGATACCAACTGTGACACCCCGCGATAACGCGAAAAATATAACTAATAAAATGCGGAATTTTAGGGAATTTTTGAAACTTTTAAAATTTAAAGCGCGGGTTCACCAAAATCTAAAACATAAATAAAGAGTGCGGAAATAAAGATTTTAAATTATACAAACGTGATAGTCGAGGTGAGGGAAAATATATCCCTCGAATGACGATACAATAAAAGGTAGGTCTAAACAATCCTAATAAACCAACTACTAGGCCGAAGTGCTCGCTAGCTCACACATGTCTTCACCCCATGAATGCATCACTAATACCTGTCATTCATGTAAACATGAACGCCACAGTCAGTGGGGAGTAACTCAAGGTTCTCCCAGCCACAAAATGTCGAAACGAACATAACAAAGAACTAAAACAGGTAAGTCATGTAAGACTCTTACAAAAATATGGATATCAAGTTTATGTTTAAACATGGTGATTAAATGAGATGGAACAAGATAGATCAACATTAACGTGATAACGGTTAAACTATTCATGTGAGACAATTAAATAATATGAAAGACAAGAAAACAGACACGGCCACTTAGCCACGAGCACGTATTTCAAGGAGATATGACCAAAGTAACCATCCAAATAATGCAAGACATTTATCGCTCTTAGACTATAATTTCCCCGGGTAGGACTACGATAATAATGCGGTCCTAGTCTAAATCTGCAGATTCTCGGATGTACATCCCGATTCGACGTGCGCCAGCACAGCACGCACCCAAGACTCGACTACTAAGGAGACCGAGTACCCCAATCGCCAGAACAGCACGAAAGTGGCGGAAAGACTAAGATAAGACTCACTTGCCAGAACAGAACAAGTGGCCAAAAGCCGTACTTGCCAGAACAGCACAAGTAGGCCAAAACCATACTTTCCAGAACAGCACAAGTAGGTCAAAACCCGTGCTTGCCAGAACAGCACAAGCAGGGCAAAAATGTGTGTCAAGCACATACGATGGTAATATGGCATTTCTACAAGAATACGACTCTTACAAGTAATTATTCATAATAACCTTTTCATGCTTGTAACATATAAGTAAACCTTTCATTTCATAATTATACATGCCGGTTAAATAGAATAAACAAGTACATCAGACAAGTACATGGGACGGGATTATTAATGTCACACTCATACTTATGGCTTGCATCTCACCATAAGTACGGATGGGAACATCAGTCCCGACGATCATATCGCAACTAGAGGGCCTATGGCTCACCCCTAGTGTCCGATAAGACCAAGACTCTTACACCCGAACAAGTAAAACCAAATGAGCCCAACATAATAGATATATAAAAGAACGATACTTAACGAGTCACATTATATAAAATATGAGACGTAAATTAAATAATTCAAGCCCGGTAATTAAGATACGACCAAACATAAGCACATGTAAGGTCCAAACAATTCAATCACATAGGTCCAACAAAGTAAATATGGTGAACATGTAACAAATACTGAGTCCAATATGTAACTTATATTGAGCCCAACATGTAACCTTTATTGAGCCCATCATACAACCTATATTAGGTCCAACAAATAAGTAGTAAAGAGCCCCAAAATATAATTCATAAAAAAATTTCTACTGTGGACAAAGAGGAACGCAAGAGGGAGGCCATTGCAGACCATAAAGCGAGAACTAACAGCCCCGAATACGAGAAATAGGATGTAATATAAGACGAAAACTACAGGCCAATTCATGTAACAAGTCACCAAATTTCGATTATGTCGTCCCAAGCAGAGAATCAGGTAGCACTAGACAGTAGACATGGTATAAAACCGAGTTCCAACAGTCCAAACCCGAGTTTTTACAACCCCAAACCCACGGCTCAAAGGAGCCACCACCACTCGACTCCATTAGACACACGCCGTCCCAAAACGACTAGCAATACCACTACTGAGGCAGAGTCCAGAGTAGGCCGTGACAGCCACCCACAACCGCCATTCACACCCGTCCCGAAACAGTCCTATAACCTTCCTTTCCACTACCCAAAAACAGAGCTCAAATAGCCCATTTCCCGGCTCCAACACAGACTGCACTCCAGCGAAAACTACCTCCGACCAGTCCTCAAATTATACAGAAAACGTTCCCAAAACAGGCTATTTTGTGACCATTTTGAAACGACATTGAAGTTTGGTAAAGACGGAATTTGTCCCTCAAAATTGACCCAATATGAAACCAGGCCCTAAAAGCGAACAAACGACCATGTTAGTTACAACCCTGCAAAATTTAATAACATACAAGGGGAAGGCAAAAGGCTCAAACTTTACCATAAACCAAAGTGAAAATGGAGTAAGAAGGGTGAGATATCGACATTTGTCGAGTAACCTATCACCGTTACCTGTTTATGAGCTCTTAAACGTCCAAGGAACCGTCCAAGGGTGATTCTAAACCCAAAATGGAAGAGATTAGCTCCAAAAACCGCATCTTTGAAAGACGGCCGAAATGAAACCGGATGAAAGGTTGGCTCTTTTTTATATAGGAAGAAGGAGAATGAGGAGGGGAAGCTAATGGTACAAAAATAATGGAGTTTGGTTGAGAAATGGAGGAGGGATCTCGGGTTGAAGACGAGAATGAAAATGGCGATGGAGTTTCTGTTTAATGCTTCTTGCTGCTGTGTTTTTAAAAAGAAGGAAGGAGAAGGAGTATAAAAAGGGGGGTGGGTACACGGTAATACTAACAATATAATAATAATAATAATAATAATAATAATAATAATAATAATAATAATAATAATAATAATAATAATAATAATAATAATAATATATAAATATATTTAAAAGTAGAGTGTGGGGTGGATAAGGGTGTGTGTGTCGATTTTTGGTTGGTCCGGACTAAAGTGGGTACAAATGAAATGTGACGGTCTAAGGTTTAGACGGAGATATGTCTCGAGTCTATATTAACTTGAGACGGAAACTAATATTATTACTGTACGACTAAAAATGTATACATATATTCTTATATAAATTATGCCTCAAAAATATAATTTAATAATACGTATTTTTATATAAAAGAGCTTTTATATGTATTACTTTTATAAAAATCGTGTTTGACATAAAATTAATTAAATTGAATAATTCAAAAATATATAATAAAGTAATTAAACGGTTTAATAAATTTTAAATGTCAAAGTGGGAAATTCGCGGGTGTTACATTGTATCTGATGATTTGGAGTTGGTAATTTTTGAAAAAAAATGGAGGATGAGAAAAAAGTTGAAAAGGGAAGAAAACCGGAAAAAAAAAGAAAAACAGAAAAAGATAGAGAAAGAACAAGAAACCGTGGAAAATGAAGAAAGAAAAAAAAAAGAAGTTTGATTGACGGTTTCTACTCCTATGCTTTATTTATATATTATGAGGAGCATGTTTGTTTTAGTTAGTGAGTTTGTGTGCCAAAATAAAGGGCACTTATACTTGATTTCTGATGGATTAAGAATCGGATTTGGTTCGTATGATTTCGTTAGGTTTCTAGCTTGACTATTACCTCACAATCCCATAAATGTTTTGCCTTTTCTTACCCATTGCCTCACTAAACCATATTTTTGTAAGCCCTCGACTGTGACAGACATTGATTGGTTCGAATGTATGTGTGGCGATTAGAATTGTCTATCATATTAGCTGCATTTATGTTTATGTGGGTCGTAGTCTAGGTGAGCGACTTCTTATTCTTTCTCTCTTACATTTAATTGCTTACCCTTTGCTTCATGAGAGAAGAGTGACCCGTGAGAGTCCATCATCAAAGGTCTTGCAAGGTCGACAGTTCAGCTATATTATAAACATCTTACAACTCGTTTGCACTTGACATTTTTGTTATAAGTGTTAGTTTGCTGCATTAAATTGGTTTAAGTGGACAATTTGTAGCTAGCTCTGAGTTTTCTTCTCTGTTCCATTAGTTTTGCATATAGTTTGCTTGGGGACAAGCAAAAGTTTGGTTTGGGGAGATTTGATGCGTGTATTTTATATAGGTATTTTGTACTTCATTTGCACGCATCTCTATGCATTTTGAGTAGTGTTTAGCTACAAAGGTCCCCCGAATAGTCTACTTTGGTTTGTCTTGTATTATTTGCAGGTATGAACCAGAGAGGAGCATAATCAAGCTAAAACATGTCCCTATGCATGCATTTAGGAGATGAATTGAGTTGGAGCTTGGATACTACTAATTTGAGGTGCGCATTTAAGTAAAGAAGCTAGGCGAGCAAAGGAAGAGTTTAAGAGGCATATCTCAAGTTCTACAAATGATAATCAGGTGATTCTAATTGGAGGTAAAATCTTATCCTCTTAGCTTTCCAACGCCATGAAAATCGCTTGAATCGGACAAGTAATGAAGGAATGGCGGCCATTTGAAGTTCAGTGCGCAAAGCAGGAAATTACGCGCTGAAGCTCTGTAATATATACATTTCGATCGACCTCTTTATATTTCGAATGACCATCTACTCTTTTGGATCGACCACCTTGAGCCCTTAATGTGTTCGATCGAGGTCCTTATCATTCGATCGAGAACTTTCGCTGAGGAAACCTCTCGATCGAACAACGATCGAGCTAATCAAGTCGGACGCAGCTTATTTTATGTGAGACAATCTTATATTTAGTTTTATCTTATAATAAATATCTCTTCTACTATAAAATAGAGAATTAGGTTAGAATAAGGGGGGACTTCTTCCATCACTTTTTCCTTATATCATTCAACCTCATATCACGTTACTTTGTTCTGCTCTCTTTTCTGGTTCTCTTAATCTGTAATTCCTCCTTTTACTCTTTCTCTTTCTTTACTCTCCCCTTAATTTATGATGTTGATTATTCCTTTAACCTTTGCTGTTGCTTTATTTATCGTTATGTCTAGCTAAATTTCCTACTAGGATTTAGGGGATTCAATGATTACTGTTAGTTGCTAATCAGTTTACAGATCTTTCATTGTTATTATGTCCATGTTGTTAATCACTGCAATTAACTGTAACTAGCTACTTGAACCGATGCATTTAGCTTAATTAATCTTTGTAAGCCTTAATCTAGACCGGAAGGTTGGAAGGGGTGAGACCCGCATTGAATAATAGGATGCTTTAGTGAGGGCGGAAGCTAAGCTAATACTATTTTAGGGCGAATTGAGACTGGAAGGAGATATTCGTTGCCCTTTAGACCGATACAATTGACTGATCTGTGACCTTAGTTGCAATTAACCGATATTCATTGATGACTCGACAATCCTAGATCTCTTCCTTTATTGTTAATCTCTCTTATTCCTTTCTCGTACTTTAATCTCTTTTAGTTTAGTTTAAACAACTCAAACCCCCAGTTTAGTGACCTCAGACGGACTAAATTGACAAGTAGATAGTGACCGCCTCCCTGTGGAGATCGACCCTACTTACCGCTGACTTCAGTTAGTAGTACTTAGGTATTTATTTTTGGTACTAAACGACGGTATCAAGGTGGAGACTATTGCTTTTACTGCGGAGTGTAGTACACTCCTACAAAATAAGTCTCCACCAAAATTGGCCGACCCAAGTAGTTTTTCTATCCCCTGTTTTATAGGCACCCATACTATTGATAATGCTTTATGTGTCTTGGGTGCTAGCATCAAAGTCTTACCTTTGTCTTTAGCTCAAACGATAGGTTTGACTGAGCTTAAATGCACAAATATGACTGTCCAATTGGCAGACCATTCCTTGTCGCGTCTTTTAGGGATCCTAGAAGATGTTCCTATGCGGGTAGGTAAGTTCTTTATACCCGTCGATTTTGTTGTTTTGGACATTCCTGAGGATACCGACACCCCTATTATCTTAGGGAGACCATTCTTACACACTACTGGTGCAATTATTGACGTAGGAGCGAGGACTCTGACATTTAAAGTGGGGGTGAGAAGCTGACCTACACCCAATCTAGTGTCCGTAGGGAACCTATGCAAGTTGTACCTTGCCATGTGGTAGTTGATAGTCCTACAGTTGAGTCATGTTTTGCTATTACTGTGACACCTCCGCCCCATGTTGGAAGCAAGATGGAGGATCGTGCTTTTGTATCTCCTTTTGCAGGACATGACAGGTGGAGCTACCAGGAGGAATCGGGAGGCAGAATTGGTGCGTTAGGTGCATTTTCTGAGGCTGGAGATGCTGATTATGGTAGACAGAAAGGAAGTCCCTTGCCGCGTGCAAAGAGGGAGGCCTATGCTGCGGGACGATCTTCTATTTTCAAAGCTAAGTTTTAGTGGTGGCCCAAGGTGAAGACTGCTGAGGGGACTTCATTTAGTCAGTGGCCGAGCTGTGAGCCGTCTGATTGTTGATGACTTATGAAGTAAGGTCAAGCGGGACCTCAAAAACCAGCGCTGATCGGGAGGCAACCCGGATGGAATAAGCTATTACATAGCAAAGGACTTTTTAGTTTAGTTTTTTGTTTGCTTTATTTGCGTTGTAATTAAGATTTATTTCCATTTGGTACTGAGACAATTGGGACACGTGCTTTGGTCTTTATTGGGAGTTATATGCTTTATTTTCAGGTGCACCGGCAAAGAGGCGAGTTGTCTTGGAAAGCTATGCATGAAAGACGAGTTTGTGCTGTGTATTAGGTAAAAGAAAAAGTCTATCGACAGGTCCTTTTGGTCGATCGACTGGAGCTGTTAGTCGATCGACTGGTTGTTTTCGTCGATCGACTAACCCTGGAAATTAGCTCGTTATTTATGACGATGATGATCCCGATTTTGCTGTGGGTGATGACTAGTGGTAGCTGGCTAAGACCTCCCTTGTTGTTGGCTGGTTTGGGGAGGTCATTAAATTGTAAGTTCCTGTTGCTTCTACTTTCCTTTATTTGTTTCCATCTCGTCTCGCATATCCCCTTTTCCCTTTATATTTTGCACTGCTACTGGTGTTTGCTGAACACAATGAGGGCATTGTGTGATTTGGTTTGGGGAGGATATGCATCTGTCTGTTTGCATCCATCTGCATTTTTATTGCATTTCTGTTTGCATGTTTATTGCATTTCCGTATGCATTGTTTTTCCTTTTTCACTATAAGAAACTCAAAAATTTTATTCAAAAATTACAAAAACATGTTTTTCTTTTGCATATTAGGTCGAGTCAGAACGGTGAGATAACAATGATGAAATTATGTATGTGCTTTATTTTTCGCCTAAGCCTTGCTTTGCCACTCTTGTACGGGCATTGCATAATCTACGAGTTTGTGATCAAATTTTCTGAACGAATAGACTTGACTTAATATCGGCAAAGTACTCAAAATTTCTTAGGTATAGAGCTTAATAAACGGATGGCATTCATGATCAGTTTTATGCTAGGATGAGAGTAGTACTCCTTATTAGACATGTAACATCAAATTGCATAAGCATGACATTTGTCTCTTAGTACCTGTATGCATTCGGGTCTGTGGTTGGTGACACATGTTAGGAGAGGCAATCCCCTTTATTTCATTTTACCCATGAGCTCCACATAGCCAAATTGCCTGTTTTGTCCCATATAGCTACAATCTATAATTCCGCCTACCCTAGCCGAGCTAGTAATGGTAGCCTATTGGGAATGTTTTATTGCAATGTGGTTATATCTGGTTTGAGAAGTTGGTGGAAATGTTGAAGAGGATGAAAAGAAGAAAAGAATAAAAATTGCGAAAAAAATAGAAAAGGAATAAAAAGAAAGTTAGAAAAATCATATGCGGAAGAATGGAAGATATTGTGTTGATGATTTATACTCCCACGTTTTATCTGTATCTTATGGGGAGTTGAAAACTTTTTGGTGAATTATGAGCTGTGTGCATCCAATTTTCATTGTTTTGTATTGTTAAATTGAGTATGATGTTGGAATGTTGTTAAACTTGGTATTCGGTTGTTACTAACTTGGCTTTTAACTCCACATTCCCAAATTCATTTTAGCCCCTTCTTACCCATTACCTCACTTACCCAAATGTAAGTCCTCGGCATGTGTCTTGGTTATCTGAATGGTTGGAATGCATATGTACGGTCGGTAGAGATAACTATCATGTTAGATTGCATGCATGTTCTTATAGGTTGCAGTTAGGTGAGCGGCTATATTTCTTTCTATCTTACACTAAATACTCACCATGTTCTTGAACGAGTGATGAGCGACCCGTGAGAGTCCGATATATACGAGTCTTGCAAGGTTAACGGTTCAGTAAGTTGTTTCATATGTATAACTCGTTTGCAATCGATTATGTACTTTGGTTTTGGCCACTCGCATTAAATTGGTTTGGGCGTATGAAGCATAGTTAGCTTTGAGCTTGTCTACTGTTCCATTAGTTGTTTATATCTTTAGTCTTTGGTTGCTTTGGGATAAGCAAGGGTTTGGTTAGGGTAGGTTTGAGGCGTGCCTATTTCATACAATTATTCTATTCTTTTGCACGCATTTCTATGCATTATTGAGTAGTGTAAGCTACTATTCTCCCTTGTTTTGGCTACTTTGGGCCGTGTTGTGTTTTATGCAAGTTGTAGGCTCGAGTATGTGCAAATAAGCACGAAAGCTTGAAATCTTGGTCTTGATGGAAATGCGCTTGGAAACCATCCTTTTGGAGTACTTAGTGAAGTAAAGAAGCTTAGCGAGCAAAAGAAAGGCTTTACATTACTATTGCCTACTTCAAAGAGCCATAACTCAAGTTCTACAAATGATAAGCAAGTGATTCTAATTGGAAGTGAAATCTTATCCTCTTAGCTTTCCAACGCCACCAAAAACGCTTTATTTGCCAAAGCAACGAAGAAATGGCGGCCGTTTTAAATTCAGTGCGCGTTGTAGGAAATACGCGCTGAAGAAAAGTCGATCGACTTTTTGCTAACTGAGGACCTGGCGCTTGTTCTATTTAGTCGATCGACTGGAATTTTGGTCGATCGACTATTTTACATACCAGGCCGTGTTTGCATAGTTAGTTTTTCAGCCCATTAGTCGTTTATTCAATAATTATCAGATATTCCTATATAAAGCAAAGGGGAGAACTTTATTAGAGCACCTTTTACTTTTGCAAAAATATTGTTTTACGTTACTTTGCTCCTTCAGTTTTTCGGATCTAAACTTGTAATTCCGCACTTGCAATTCGGTAATTTCAATCGTTCTTCGTTCTTTATTTCTATTATTGTTCTTTTATCGTTCTTATTGATTTCGTTTTATGCTAGTTGAATATCTATTTAGTTCCATCATGCAAATCTTAGTTTTCTTCTCTACTTTTATTATTGTTCTTCATTTAATAATTATGTGTAGCTAAAATTCTTATGCTAGGACTTAGGGGATCCGCGGTTCTATGACATAATACGTTAGGGTTTTAGGTCTAGTTGTTTAAATTGTTAATCGTGGCATCTGATAGCGGTTTGATTAATTAAGTGCACGTAATTACTTGACCATCTTGTAAAACCTTGACTTGGATCGAAAGATTGGAAAAGGCGAAGACTTGCTATGAATAATAGGATACTCTAATTAGGGCGAGAGCTACATTAGAATTCTAGGGCAAACAGTGGACCGAGAGGACCTGTTCAGTACCCTTCTGACTGTTTATTGTTGACCGTTGACCTTACCTTAGATCGTTGTAGACTGCGGTGAACCGACCATCCTAGCTGTTTCTCTCTTATTTGAAATCGTCTATCATTTTATTTTATTTTGTTTACTATCTTAGTTATTAGACAAACCCAATTCAAAACCCCCAATTTGATGACTCAGACAGACTTGAATTGACATTTAGATTTGCAAACAGCCTCCATGTGGATACGATCCCGACTTCCCTAGCAATATTAGATAGAAACCTGTTGGTTATTTTTTGTAGGTATACGATTAGCCTGTCAGTTCACACCGTAATTTAGTTCGCATGAGATCCAGATTATATATATATATATATATATATATATATATATATATATATAGAGAGAGAGAGAGAGAGAGAGAGAGAGAGAGAGGTGGGATAAATATTTGAGTCCATGAGTCCAGGACACAATACCACACACTGTACAAAACAATATCACGAATTTTTTTTAGTGTAAGCTGTGATATTGTTTAGTATAACGTGTGATATTCTAAGATGTCATATTGTTTAGCATAACGCGTGATATTATATTACAAAACAATATCACAATTTTTTTGTAGTATAAGTCGTGATATTGTTTAAAACGTGTGATTTTTTTTCCTAAACTTTTTTTTTTCGAAAACTATTTATTTTTTTTAGTGTATGATGTGATATTGTTTAGTATAACGTGTGATATTATATGCTGTGATATTGTTTAACATAACATGTGATATTGTATTACAAAACAATATCACGATTTTTTTTTTGTAGTATAAGCTGTGATATTGTATTATATAACGTGTGATTTTTTTTCGAAATTTTTTTTTTTAGAAAAAACTGTGATATTGTTTAGTATAACGTGTAATATTGTAAGGTGTGATATTGTTTAGCATAACTCGTGATATTGTATTACAAAACCATATCACGATTTTTTATTTTACTTTTTTAGTTTAAGCTGTGATATTGTTTAATATATTGTGTGATAATGTATCATGGACTAACGGACTCAAAAAGATATGTGTGTGTGTGTGTGTATATATATATATATATATATATGTATATATATATATATATATGTATATATATATATATATATATATGTATATATATATATATATATGTATATATATATATATATATATGTATATATATATATATATATATATATATAGAGAGAGAGAGAGAGAGAAATTAAATCATGTGAGGCACCCTTCTTAGGGTGAGGCGGTTGTACCAATTCTTGCCGTCAGATCTTAAAATTACAGACTCACTAGATGATGCCACGTGTGCCCCTATATAACCCCAACTAACAGAAGCTTCCCTCGTTTTCAAATCATTTACTGCGTTCATTCCCAATCACTTCATTCTCTCTCTTCAGCTCGTATTCGTCTTCGCCATTCACTCGCCATTTTATCACTAAGATTTTGATCGCCATCATCATCCTAATTTATTTACGGATCTAGGTAATTTCAATCACTTAATTTTCATTTCCATTCATTCCGATTTCATTCCGCATCCATCACACTTCGATCAACTTATTTAATTTGTTAAATCCTCTATCAACTAGTTTAGTTACTGATTTTCGCTCTTGTTTATGCAGGTTTTGATCAATTTCTCCGCTTCATCGTATGTTCCTTTCCCTTTTTTACTAGATTTCGATTTTTGTTGCTTAATCTATAAAATTTTTGTTAGAATCGTATTTAATTAGTTTAATTACTAAGTTTTGCTCTTGTTTTACTATTTTTCTTCACTTGACTTAACCTATTTTTTTGCGTTCCTACGCTGCTCGATTATGCTCGTAGTTTAAGTTTTATTGTTATTCTTCACTGTTAGTTATGATCGATTTCAAATAACCTAGGTTTTTGACGAAACACTCATTATGAAATGTTGATCATAATACCTAGGTTTTTGAGCATATACCTCATACTCTGAGTTCTGTTCTTGTTGTTTCATAGTTATTTTAGTGTCCTGGCTCTATTTTGCGATTTTTTTGATGCTTGAGTGTGATTACCTTATCATTCTTTGGATGCGTGTTTTATTTTCGGAGGTTTGATGAAATTTCAGTAGCTACTCCGTCTTTTTAAACGTGTTGTTGCTTGAGTGGTCAATCGATTGTTGCCGAAAAAAGATAGTCATCTGCTACTAGTTTAATTTGTGTTATATCAATTAGTTTGTGTTGAATTGATTTGTTGTCTTCTAGGTTAATCTACTTGATTTTTTTAGTGATTTTAGAGGTTAATTCCATTATTGTATCTTTGTTTCTGATGTTTATTACATTATTATGTTTGTTTTCCCAATTTCCATTGATTTTTTGCTCATCCTTGTTCTTCATTCTTTGTTGTAATCAGGTGCTCAATTGTGAACATTAGGTTGATTTGAATTCTACTATACTACATCCAGTACCTTGACTGCAATTAAAGGTAATCATGAAACTGTTGTGTTTTACATGAGAATTAGAAAATTTCTCGTTTGACTGAGCATGTTGTATATAAACAATTTGACAAGAAAATAAAGCGGGAATATCTTTGTTGATGTCGCGAATAACACATATCTCGAGGTGTATATTATATGTTAAGACCTTTATTTAAACTGAAGTAATATGGGTCCAAATTTATTGCTTGATATGGTTTTGAATTCAATGTCACGCTTAACAATATATCAGGTGTTACTTGTTTTTGACGGTATAGGTGTTTCCTAAAGCTTCTGTGTTCGTTAACATACCTTTTGGCGATGATTTGAATCTGATAGGTATTGATACACTAGGAATATAAGATTTCATCCAGGGATCGTTTCATTTCAGCAGCTGCTTTCAAAAGAACTTGTGTTCAGTAAGAAGGCCTTCTTAGGTGCCATGAGCTATAGAGTTTGTGTGGAGGAGGAATAGAGCATCTCGCCATCCTTAGATTAATGACATCCCTAATCCCGATTTACGGATAAGAACAAGCGGTGAATTGCGGATTAGTATCTTCTATCTATGGCAATCAACTTATAATGAGATGTATGTATTTCACCAATATACATTTATCTGATTTTGGCGACCATGATTTTGTTGAGGGAATACGTTTATTTCAGCTTAGAGGAAGGCGTTATGGCACAACTTGATTCATATTAGAACATGAGAAAATGAAATGTATGCATGGATTATATTATTACAAATTTTTCTTCATCGTTTTTTCGAACGTACGCGTCCTTTGTTTGATTAGTGATAAAGAGTACGCACGAGGACTACAAGGGCAACATTCTAGTAAACAATAACAATAGTTTCACAATATAAGCACTGTGTTTCACGAAATCAGAGATATAAACCGTCCTAATCCCCGTCCTCACTAAACGATTTCACAAATTGAGGGCCAAGTTTCACACAATGAGGTCCACGTTTAACAATATAAGCTTTATGATTCACAAAATAAGGAAAAAAAACTTCATACGCCCATTCATAACCAAGTTTCACAATATTACTTTCTAGTTTCACAATATAATCTCTAGTATTCACAAAATAAAATTTAGGATTCACAGAATAAGAAAAAGAGCAAAATAGGCGATTTCAATTATTTATGATCAAGTTTCACAATATAAGTTCTAGGATTCACAAAATAAAGTCTAGGATTCACAAAATAAGAAAGAGCAAAATAAGTGATTTCAGCCATTTCTGACCAAGTTTAACAAAAAAACCTTTTAAGTTCACAAAACAAGGTATAGGATTTACAAAATAAGAAAAAGAGTAAACTAGGTCATCTCAACCATTTATGACCAAGTTTCACAAATTCACTTTCAAGGTTCACAAAACAAGGTCTAGGATTTACAAAAAAAACTTCATACGCCCATTCATAACAAAGTTTCACAATATTACTTTCTTGTTTCACAATATAATCTCTAGGATTCACAAAATAAAGTTTAGGATTCACACAATAAGAAAAACAGCAAAATAGGTGATTTCAACCATTTATGATCAAGTTTCACAATATACCTTTTAGTTTCATAATATAAGTTCTAGGATTCACAAAATAAAGTTAGGATTCACAAATCAGGTCCAAACTCAGTTGAGGCAGACTGCCACAATTAACAGCGCCCTACCTGACTTCAACCTTTTATAACCAAGTTTCACAAAATCAACTTCTAGTTTCACTATATAAGATCAAGGATTCACAAAACAAGATCTAGGATTCACAAAATAAGAAAAAGAGCAAAATTGGTGATTTCAACCATTTATAACCAAGTTTCACAACATTATCTTCTAATTTCACAATATAAGCTATAGGATTCACAAAATAAGGTCTTTGATTTACAAAATAATAAAAAGAGCAAAATTGGTGATTTATGACCAAATTTCTAAAAATCACCTTCTAGTTTCACAATATGTTCTCTAAGATTCACAAAACAAGGTCTAGGATTCACAGAATAAAAAAAAAAAGTCATTTCAACCACTTATGACCAAGTTTTACACCATTACCTTCAAGGTTCACAAAACAAGGTGTAGGATTCACAAAATCACCTTCAAGGTTCACAAACTAACATCTAACCATTGAGATCAAAACAAAAATAAGTCAAACACAAAAGAGAATAAAAACTAGTTAAAACTTCGTCAATCGTCATCATCCTCACACGTACATCATTCTCTATTCTCTGCTTCTTCCTCTTCTTCCGATGGATCTTCCTATGTGAATAATCAAACCTTAAATTAGATACCTTTTTGGAAATTTTATGGTTTCTAAGAATATACATAATTAATATTGTTAGATATAATTTTTGTTAGACAAACTTGGATTTTCACAATGATGAATACGTAATAAAATAAAATAAAATATATAGGATAACATGTGGTGCAAGCTAGCGAGCGAGCTAAAGCACCACATGTTATACAGTTTGGGTAATGTCATTACGATAAAGTGCAATGAATAAATGAGCAACTCAGATGGCCTCCTACCTGTCTAACAATTTTGTAGAGTATGCCAACGTTCATTTGTAATGAAAACAATCAGGTGGGCATCTAGACACCGTTCCTTGAATTTGAGCTCGCGCGCACGTGGGTGAATGCCTCAAGTTAGCAAACATATTTAAGGAATAGACAAAGACAACACGTCAATAATGAGAACAAAAAAAGGAAACTAAAGTTTCAATAATAAACTTGCACATAAGAAATTCAGAAATCGTTGGCATACCATTGTTGGACTGAAGAATGCTATCTGACTCAAGGCATTGCTTAATGGATGAGCGTACGGAGCTTCTGCAGCTTAAGCTTGCAACCTTGTCTATACTGAAAGGAAAAAATACAGTTCAGAATGACAAGCACACATCATATCACCAAGGACTCAACGTTGTGCTAAACCAACAGGCTACATCAGGCTGAGAATCAAAGTTCAACAAATTATTACACAGCATAACACCAATGACTCAACGGAGGGAGTGTTACGAGGTTCACAAAATCATGTCTAACTTTCACAAAATCAGGTCCTAGATTCACAACTAAACAAACATATATGCATCATATGATTAATTTTCACCGTGACAGATCGACTATTATAAAGTTCACAAAATCATGTTTAAGTTTCACAAAATCAGGTCCTAGATTCACAACTAAACAAACATATATACATAATATAATTAACTTTTTACTGTGCGGGAGCGACTATTATAAAGTTCACAAAATGATGTCAAGTTTCAAAAAATCAGGTTCTAGATTCACATTGCACTGTGCTGGAGCGACTATTATAAGATTCGCTGGTAATATTTGGTGTTTCAAACATTTTTATCAATGATAATTAGTTGTCACATGAGGCCAATAGAAAAATGAAACAAACAGAGTATCAGGTAAGTTCATGTATGAATTAATAGCCACTTACCGTCATGATAAGAGTAACAGTCTGGTCGACAATGTTACTGGCATAGTGGCAACCGCATAGGTTATTTTGGTGTGACTAGCCATTTTCGTCATTAACAATTTTATAACACCACCATGGGTAAGACTGCATGCCAATATAACTACGGCTAAATGCCACCCTCTTATGAACCCTACGACAAACCTACCAAAAAATGTTGCCATTAACTTAATGAATTTGCCTACCTGCAAAAACCATAATGCAAGGAAAAGATAGTTAGATAAAGTATGTTCTTAACTAACCGAAAATGAAGATAACATACAAAAAAGTCTTTGATAATTTATGGATATAATTACAAAATCAGGTCCAAGATTCACAACTAAACAAACATCATCATATGATTAACCTTTCATAGTGACGGAGTGACTACTATTATAAGGTTCACAAAATCATGTCCAAGTTTCACAAAATCAAGTCCTAGATTCACAACTAAACAAACATATACACATCAAACATTGTAAAAATCACAAAATTGTTCAGTGTCTACTTTCGCTAGTAACATTTCCCTTAAGTGTATTCCAACAATTGCTTGATAAGAAAAACACCCTAACAAAACAGTAGTAGCATAACACACTCATCGGCTAAAAAGAAGCCACATCAGAAAGGGCATTATCAGCATCATCAACAAAATATCAGTGGAGCTCATCGCTAGTTTTCGAAGCATATTGTCACTTTTACATGTCGTCTTAAAGATTCAATTAACCAATTCCTACATTCACAAAATTAGATATCTTATTCACAAAATCGACACAAATTATAAACTAAACCTTGCAAAACAATGAAATACAAAATCGAGCCATATATTCCACAAAATCGAGCACATATTTTCACAAATTAAAACTGAAAATGAAAACAATAATTTAAACATGAAATTACACAATAATTTCAAAAAAAACGAAATACCTATTTCTATAGAAGTATTATCATCAAGTATTGTGATATTTAGAATCTCCATAACAATCAGAGCTCCAAAATCCTTAGAAACATTGTAGTAATTAGTTGGAAACAGTGAGGTTAAGGAAATAGCTTAAATTGGATCAAAATCGTGCTTTATATGATCAATTAATGAGTGAATTAACGAAATTATATGAATATGCTCAATTTTTATCACAATTATGAAATTACCTGAAAATTAATTGAAATCTTCTTCTGGAATTGCTAAACTGAAGTTGTTGTGTGTTGTTTTGATGAATCTACGAAAAACTTCAACGAAAATCGTTGCAATTGATTTATACTAATACGATTTTTTGGAAACGCGATATTTTTGTAAATTTGCGTGATAACTTTCCGATTTATTTTTGTGAAAGTCGCGTAAATCACAAAGAAAGTATTGTGTTTTTTTGTGATTTATTTTAGAGAGAGAAAGAATTCGGCCAAATGAAATGATTGAGAATGACCCCTAACGTTGAGCCCATTGAACAACTGAAAATCAGTTCGTAAGATCAGCCTATTGAAAGAATTTGGTGAGGTCGGCCGCCTCGCCATAATTAACGGTCTCACCGGATCCGACCTCTCTCTCTCTCTCTCTCTCTCTCTATATATATATATATATATATATATATATATATATATATATATATATATATATATATATATATATATATATATATATATATATATATAGAAGAAATGGGATCAAGTGAGTCCCTTAGTATAGGTAAGTCCCATGAGTCCTAATCTAAACCATTAGATTAAAACAAAATCAATGGTTAAGATTAATTCTAAAAATAAAGAGGCTATATAAAACCCACCAAACCCTAATTCCATTCATTTTACAACCTCCCAGTTCTCTCTCTTCCTCCCTTTCTCTCTCCGTCTCTCTCATAGTCTCATGCCTCACTCACCAACCAACCCTAAACACTACCCAACCACCACTGCAGCCACCACAACACCCCCGTTTCCGCCGACAACAACAGCCACCCTGCTCTCCCTTTGCTGCCTCCCTCCTATCCACCGCATATGTCCTCCGTTTCCGCCGACAACAACAGCCACCACAACACCCCCGTCCTCCGTTTCCTCAGAACTACCGCCACCCTGCTCTCCCTTTGCCGCCTCCCTCCTGTCCACAGCATCCTCGTCGCTGCCTTGTTGTCTTTTTTTTTTTTTTTTTTTTTTTTTTTTTTTTTTTTTAAATCTGCTGGTTGTGTTTTAATGGTGTCGTAGTGGGCGGTGGTTGGTGGTAGTTGGTTGTAGCGTGGGCCGTTCTACCGCGCTCTCCCTTCTCCTTTCTCTTTTTTTGTTTTTTTTTTTGTTTTTAGATCTAAGTTAAGGACGTGATATTGTGGTTGTTGTTGTTGGTGGTGGAACATTTATGGGGGTAGGGAATGGTGGTGATGTCGTGTACTTGAAATTTACCAAAAAATGACAAGGAGAAGAGATCAAAGAAAAGGAGGGAGTATACGTTATCATTCTCATAGTTGACATTAGTACAGAATGAAAATGAAGAAGAGATTTTTTTCTCTCAATTTGGTGGTCCGAGGTTGTCAGACGCGGTGGTCGTGGTGGTGTCGTGGTAATGGGTCGTGTGGTTGGAGGAGGTGAGGGTGGTGGTTGTAGGTGGTTATTACTATAAAGTTTCACCGGCATGGATTAAAGTTACGCATATATGGACTAAAGTTACGCTTAGATGGACAAAAGTTACGCTTTGATATGGACTAATTATGACTTAAATTACATTAAAGTTTCAAAAATTATGACTAAAGTTACAATCGTAAAACATTAAAGTTACAATTATAAAATAATAAAATTAAATAAATTGAAATTTTTATATTAGAAATTGAAAAAAAAATTAAAGTTTTAATTTTTAGCATTAAAGTTTCTCTCGTAAAATATTAAAGTTATATTTAAAAATCAGTAAAATTAAATAAATTCAAATTTTTATTAAAAATTGTTTAAAAAAATTAAAGTTTTAATTTTTAGCATTAAAGTTTTACTCGTAAAATATTAAAGTTATATTTAAAAATCAGTAAAATTAAATAAATTCAAATTTTTAT